>NC_088807.1:12845683-12914946 GCF_011386835.1 Chrysemys picta bellii
GGAGGGGGTGCTCAAAAAATTCAAAGTGAAACAAAACGTCCACTAGAAAGAAAACAAAGTAAACATTTTGTTTAAAAAAATTCACTGAAAATTTCATTAAAGCAAACAGTTTTGGCCCAACATTTGACTTTGGTTAAAATATTGTTCATGAAAAAAATTCATGTTGAAATATGTTACCCAGCTGTAACTTTGTGAAAACGACAGTGTTCTCTTCAACTTCTGTCCTAAAATGTTACGGATTTTCAGTTCCCTACAATCTTAACTCTGTGCTGACCTAGTGGGGTTTTGAGTGGTTGATTTCTTGGCCATCTTGCTGAAGTCTCATCTTTATTAGACTTTCCCTCCATAAATGTTAAAGCCGCTACCTTCCCTAATTACCCAGAAGTAGGGCTTGCTGCCTTTCCCCTGAGTGTCATCTGAATGGAGATGTAAGGTCCTAGCAGCAGAACCAGCCATGGGAAGAAATCTGTTCACAGCCGGATCTCTGAAAACAGACTCAGTGTCACCAAGGTGACAGAGAGAGAGCACTGATACCCCCTGTCCTTATTACTCCCCACAGGGAACGAGTCCAGCATGACACCAGCAACACTACTGAAGATCATATTGAATGTAAGAGCTTTTGGAGAGTATTGGGGTTACTGAGGCCACCTGTACATGCGGAAGAAATGCAGGGTCTGGGAGTAAATGTGTTAATTGGTGGGGGGGGATGGACAGATCCCAGGTCAGACTGTCTGCATAGGTGCTAACTTTCCCCAACGCCGGTGGGTGCTCGGGACCCCCACCCCTAACCCCGCCCTGACTCCACCCTTTCCCCACCCCTGCCCAGCCCCATTCCAACCCCTTCCCCAAAGTCCCCGCCCCACCTCCACACCCTCCCTGCCCCATTGGACCCCTTCCCCAATTCATCCCCCCACCTCCGCCTCTTCCCCGAGCGCACCGTGTTCCCTCCCTCCCTCCCTCCCAGTGCTTACCACGCGAAACAGGTGTTTCATGGCACAAGCGCTGGGAGTTAGGGGGGAAAAGCGGGCACACAGCACGCTCAGGGAGGAGGTGGAAGTGAGCTGGGGCAGGGCAGGGAGCTGCCAGTGGGTGCTCAGCACCCACCAATTTTTCCCCGTGGGTGCTCCAGCCCCAGAGCACCCATGGAGTTGGCGCCTATGACTGTCTGGCCAAGAGTTAGAACAACAAACTGCCTGTGATCAAAGTGGATGAGGACAAAGTTCTTGGGGTCCCAGGGTTCATGCATCTGAGTCCCTGAGCTTCCTTTGTCTGTAATCCCCAGTCCTGCATTGCCATGGCTTAGGGGACTGAGCCAAAGAGCTACCACTTACCATCCTTGATGGAAAAGACACATCCCAGGGAAAGCTTCCATTGGAAAGTGTTCCATGACCTTCCCTGGGAGCTGGGTGCAAGAGTGCCTCATAGTCAGGGCCGTCCTGACCTATACGCAAACTACGCAGCTGCATAGGGCACCAAGAAATGTGGGGTACCAAATTACCCCAATTTCCCGATGCCCTACGCAGCTATGTGTTGCTCCAGTGGCCAGCCCAGTCCCCCGGCCAGCTGAGCTGTCCAGGAAAACTGCCCCCACTCCATTCCTTCCCCATAGCTCCGCCCCACCTCTTCCCACACCTGCTCTGCCCTAGCCCCGCCCCCACTCCACCCATTCCCCTGCGCTACATCCCAGGGGACTGCAGCAGGGGTCAAGTGCACCCTCCACTCACCGGGTGGCAGGAAATGGAGCGACCCGTCCCCAGCCTGCACAACGCCATCTACCCCCCAAGCCTGCTCCTGTCCCCTGTAGACCTTGGGCACAGCCCCAGCAGAGGCATGGGACCACACACCCCGCATGGGGCTGCTGCGTAGGTGTAGAGGAGCGGACTCACCCCTGCAGTGCCTCCTGCTGGTGACTCTGGGAATTAGCTCTTCCAGCATCCTGGAGCGCCCTCTGCAGGCCAGTGATCTGCCTGTCCTCTGGCCCCATGTCCCTCCCAGACCCCAGTGCCCTTTTATCTGGGGTGCTGCCCCCTGGCAGTACACCCCTCTGTACTAGGGTCTCCCCTCCCCAGGGAACCCCCACCCACTATCCCTACCTCACCTCAGAATAAGGCCACTGCCAGTCACCAACTAGCCCCCGCTCCCTGGGGCAGACTGCAGTATAGGCCACTCATCACAGGTAAGGTTGGGTTTGGACCTGCTGCCTTGGCCTACCCCTGGGCTGCCCTCTGCAACCCCCAGTACCCGTTGGCCTTATACTAGGCCACAGCCTGGGGCTATCCAGGCTGGAGCTCCCCACCTCCCCAGCCTTTCCCCAGCCCTGCTCCACGCAGGTACCCTGTGTCTAGCACCCTGCAGCCAGGCCCTTCTCTCTCTCTCTCTAAAGCGGAGAGGAACTCTGTTAAACTCCTGGCTCCCAGCCTTTTTATACAGGCCAGCTGAGGCCTGATTGGGGCATGGCCCAGCAGCAGCCACTTCCCAATCAGCCCAGTTTAGCAGCTCCCAGCCACATCCTTCCCCCAGGGCTGTTTTAAGCCCTTCAGGGCAGAAGCGGGGTAACCACCCCGCTACAGTAGGGCATCACAATGTCTAGGGACAGCTCTGCTCATAGGCATAGTTCAGGTGCCTCATGCTCTTGGTCTCTTCTTTGAGCCAGGCTCTCTGGCTCTCCCATGATACACCACTTTCTCCCCTCTTGGTGATGGGAACAAGTACATCATGGGAGTCCCTGCTTGCAGTGCATCATGGGAGATGAAGCCCAACCAGCCAGTCCAGCCTGTAGAAGAGAATATGAGTATGAGGCAACTGAACTACAAGTCCCATGAGGCACCAAGGTTGAATCAGAATATTTCTGGGTTTGGTCAAAATATTTGGGGGCACTCATTTTTTGAACAAAATGTTGAAATTTCCTGCCAAAATCTGACTCTGTTTGTGACAAAATAGCTCTGTGGAAACCCAGACAGACAATTTCCACTGAACATCTTCAACAGCCACATTAAATCCTTCTGTTTCGGTATCCCCTAGCGACCCTGCTCAGCAAGGTGCCTTCCCTTACGGGCATTTACACCCAAGTGACAATGTATAACTGTCATTCTCTCTCCAGATGCCTCTGTGAATTGGCTGGGATGCTCCAGGGTGAGTCACACCTTTTATTAATGACAAAGTGAAGTGATAGAAAAGAGCGATTTGTTTGCCTGTTGCAGCTCGGCAGAGACCCGTGGTCTTGGAACAAGGATTTACTCATTAGAACAGCCCCTGTTGTACGTACAGCAGTGCGGTCAGATGGACATTTTCTGGCTTCATTTCTCTGGCTTCAGGCTGGCTTAGCAGAAAAGTAACATCACTGTTTTTATCTTAAAGCATCCACGGCCCCCGAGGGAAGAGACACCGACATACGCGGACATCGCTCTGCAGCGGGACAGATGTCATTAATTCTCCACTTGCTGAAATGCAGGACTCGTCAGCGCACAGCTGCATCACAGAACCTCCAAAGGGGCCATGCAGCAAGGAAGTGAGAGACCTTCTCTGGGACCACAGCAGGACAATGCACAGTGACCCCAAGTGCTGTGGGACACTGGAATATTCTTAGGGCAAATGCTACTTGTTTTCCTTCTGGAAAAAAAGTTTCTTCTGAATAAAATTGGAAAAAATACCCAAACTCTGTATTCCTGCCCCCAACTCTTTATATCGACAGCTTAGCTGCCAAGTCCTCTCAGCTCTGTTTAGAGATTCCATTGCCAACCCAAAGTGTACAGAAATCATGAGGCAGCCCCGTACCCCAAAACCCAATCATGAGATTTTTTTTTTTTTGCTTGCCTTTGTTTGACTTCTGGTGTTTGACTGTTTGGAGGTCAGGTTTTCCATGTGTTCTTCACAACCAGGAGTGCTAGAAACTTACTCATCTCAACAAAACCCAAGATTTTCACATAATCCCAGCACCTCAAGAGTTAGGCTTCAAGAAAAACAGCAAATGTTATGAGATGTGCTGTGAAATCATGATAACTGACAACAGCGTCAGGGTCCCCTTTGAATGTACAGATCTGTTTAATGTCATGTGGGTTTGTAGGGATGTGATGAAATATAAATAACAAACAAAAAGTATTTGTCATAAGCTATGGCTTTGTGAAACTGTTTTTAGCCTCATCCAGAGAATGCAGCCATGTGGATGCAAGAGAACATCATGCCAGTATTTGTCTACCTGGAAAACAGTCACTGCTTGAAGCAATTAAACAGCTTTGGTGTCTGGGTTTGAGTTGATCCGATGGGGATCCAGGAAGTGGGCGGGCTTTGCCCACCCACTGCTAAAGGATCCCTCCTCCCAGCCTAAGGGGGGGGTCCACAGGATCTGGAGACTAAAAAATTACGGGGGACAACTAATAAAAGAATAGGGACAGGAGTGAGGTCAAAGGGTCAAACGAAGCGAACCAGATGGGGACACCGAGCAGAGAACCTCGAACAGCGCCCACTGCTCCTCGAAGGCATCAAGGGAGCCAGTGGACGCCGCCCAGAGGAACTCTGCCCGGATACGTGAACGAATGGAGGACCTGAAATAGGCCCCACAGTCACAGGAGACTCCATCGGCCAACCTCCTCACTCTGGTTTTATAGATGGCCAGTTTCGCTAGGGCCAGGAGGAGGTTGACCAGGAGGTCCTGTGACTTTGTGGGGCAAAGGATAGGGAGTGCATAAATAAAAAGGTGAGGAGAAAAGTGCAACCAAAATCTTAACAAAATATCCCTGAGGAGCCAGAATAGGGACTGCAGCCTGGCGCATTCCAGGTAAACATGCACCAGGGTCTCCCTCACGCTGCAGAAGGGGCAGGTGTCTGGGATAGGGGTAAACTGTGCCAAGTACATGCCCGTGCCCACGTCTCCATGAAGGAGCCGCCAATTGATATCCCCGGTGGGTTTCGGGATCAAAGTAGAATAAAGGCTGGCCCACCGGGGATCCTCACCCTCCAGAGGTGGCAGGAGGTCCCGCCACTTCATATCGGGACGGGACGCGAGGGTGAGGACATGAAGAACATGGAGCATGAGGGTGTATAGATGTTTCCTTGGCGCGGTCCGGAACAGAACCGGCTGCAGATCATGCAGCCAGCTCATGGAGAAGGGACGGGGGGCCGGTTGGGTCCATGGGGCAGGGGCCCGATGAAAAAGTCTGGAGGGCTTGAAGTGGAGGGTGGGCGGGGTGTGCCCTATCACAGGGCCCGGTCGAGATAGTCCCGAGCAGCGGCGGTAAAGTGGCCCTCACCTCCTGAAGGACGCGCTGGGGAGTACGAGGTCTGGAGAGCCCCATGTGCTGAGCGAGCATCAGGGGATCCAGCCAGTCTCCCCGGTCGTGATCCAGGAGGTCTCCGACTTTGGTGACTTCTGCCAGGACCAACCTCTGGCGCAACAAGGAGGACTCCGCCACCTGAACACGGAGCTGGGGGTTGTATAGCAGGGGCTCCGCGAGGAGATCTGCCCCCACGGTGGCCGCCATGGACCTGGACACTGAGAACAGTTTCCAGGTCCGGAGGAGGTCCTAGTGGAAGACCGGCAGCCCGGAGCAGTCTCGCGGAAGACCTCTCGGATGGAGACAAAGGAGCTGCCAGTCATATCGGAGCCCTCGGAAGCGGCGCAGGAAGGCGTGTGCCAATACGCTCCATGCCGGACTACCTGCACTATAAAGGAGCCTCTGCAGGGCCTGTAGGTGGAAGACGTAGACCTGAGCATGCAGACACTTCAGGCCCTGCCCTCCCTCCTCCAGGGGTAGATGGAGAACCCCCGCAGAGACCTAGTGCAGTCCTGACCAAAAGAACTCCAGAATCGATGTCCGGAGGTTGGCCAGGAAACCCGGGGCCGGGACCAGGGTGTTGAGCCTGTACCAAAGCATGGACAGGACTAGTTGATTGAGCACCAGTGCTCTCCCTCGAAGGGAGAGACACTGGAGCAGTCCTGTCCATTTCCGGAGCCACTCCGACACCCTGCCCTCTAAACCTAGCCAGTTCTCTGGTGGAGACGGATGCGCGGCAGAAAGGTAAATGCCGAGATAGAGCAGTGGACCCGCGCTCCACCAGACGGCCTGAAGCGCAGGTGGGAGGGAGCTCGCCTACCACCCGTCCCTTACCACCAGGCCAGAGCTCTTGACCCAGTTGACCCAGGCGGAGAAGGCTGCCGAATAGATGGTCTGTCAAGCCTCCACCTGCACCAAGTCGCCCAGGTCCTGGACCATGAGGAGCACGTCGTCGGCGTACGTCGACAGGACCAGCCACAGCTCTGGCTCCCACAGCACCAACCCTGTCAACCTCCTACGGAGGAGACAGAGGAAGGGCTCGATCGCCAGAGCATACAGCTGGCCCAAGAGGGGGCACCCTTGATGTACTCCTCGCCCGAAGCTGACTGGTTTGGTCAGGGTCCAGTTGAGCCTGACCAAACACTCTGCAGAGGCATACAGCACCTGGAGAAAATCCACAAACTGGGGCCCAAAGCCAAACACTCGCAGAGTGTCCAGAAGATACGCGTGGTCCACCCTGTCGAATGCCTTCTCCTGATCCAGGGACAGGAAGGCGAATGACAGACCATCCCTACACCCGAGTTCCAAGAGGTCCCGGACCAGATACAAGTTGTCGAAGATGGTGCGGCCCGGGACGGTGTAGACCTCTTAACGGTTTCACGCCCTCTTGAACTCTCTCTTCAAAGTTCTTTTCAACTTTCCCTTACGGTACTTGTTGACTATCGGTCTCGTGCCAGTATTTAGCCTTAGATGGAGTTTACCACCAGCTTTGGGCTGCATTCCCAAGCAACCCAACTCCAAGAAGACCCGGTCCCGGTGCGCCGGGGGCCGCTACCGGCCTCACACTGTCCACGGGCTGAGTTTGAGTTGATGTTTGGCAGAAATTCTAGACAGGCGCCAGGTTTCTGTAAGTGCCAACACCCAGCAGCTGATAAATATTTGCATTTGATAGCAGTGATTGTCTGCTGCTGGGTCCTGGGTGCTTTGGAAAATCTAGCCACTGCATTTAGGTGCCTAACTGAGAGCCGAACTCTGGAAAATCTGGCCATGTTGTGAGCTTTCAAATGAGCGACAGAGGCCCTGCTGCTGGTACAATCACACCTGAGCGATGTCTCTGGATCATGCTGCAGACACTGGTGGATTTGGGAATCGTTCTTTCCCTCTTGTACCTTTGTTTTGTGTTGCTAGTTCAAGCTCTTTGAACCGTTGTGAGTGTGTTTAACTATCCAGAGAAGCCCTTTTCTGCAGGGCTTTGAGCTCCCTGGCACATTTCCATAGGGACTCGGGCAGCTTTCAGCTTTCAGGTAATTAAGAAACTGAATTGTGGAGGGGGAGGGAAGCATCATCTTTGTGATTGGAGTCTTCTGCTTCAGGTGCACACAGATGATAACCCACCTCCTTTCCTCCCTCTCAGATAGCTTTTCCTTAGCTTTGCCAGCCCCAGCGCTAAAAAATCAGACTTAAAAAACAAGAGACTTTTTATAAATTATCAGTTTGGGGTTTTATATTTGCTTTCTGGTGTTGGAGCCTTTAAATAACACAAAGAGGTTCAGGAACATTAATCCCAATTAACTAAAGGTATCAATTTAAAGTACTACATTAAATTCCTGTGTGGACACTCTTACTCAGAATTAAAGCCTTAATTCAACTGGTAGCTAAACTCACTTCCAAAGTGACCTGAAGTGTGAGTGGGAGAGTGGAGAGGGGCCTGGGGAGATACTATTGAGCAGCTCAAAGCAGGGTGTTGAGGAGACACCATTGCTCAGTGCTGCACAATAGGCCCCTGCTGTAACAGGTAACTGCTGCAGCCTCCTTCAGTTTCCCCCTCCCTTCCCCGGATGGTGATGCTGTCAGTCACTCTGCCCTGCAGCCTGCAGATCTGTGCTCACTCCCAGCCAGGCCAGGGACACACCGAGCTCTGTCAGATCTTAGCCCTGCCATGAACTGTCCCAGCCAGACAGCTCAGCCCAGCTCCTTCCTTCTGTACAAATAACACTGGTCTACAATTTTTCAGAAGTCGTCTGCTTCAGAGATAAAATGTGCTATTTATTATGTATTTTGATGTCCTGAATTGAAATATGACAATCAAAACAACTGAATAGCTACTGTTTCTAAGATATTTAAGTTTTTACATTTTATGTCTATGTATATTGTGTAGATAGTAGAGTTTTAATCATAAATTGTAAACCTAGGTCTTTTCGTGTGTTTATGGTTGCTTTACACGATAATATTTCACCTGTCCTGTTTATGTAACACTTTAAAAATCAGCAAAAGGGTTATATCAATAACATTTATTATGAAACAAAAGGCAAAAAACTATTCTGTACATAGTTTAGTCCTATTCAGTGTCCACTCGGTGCTTCTTGGCTTGTCTCTTGTATTCATTAAATGGAGCATCTCTTGTCACTGTCCAGCAACAGTCTGCAAGCATTGATGGGCTCCATTTGCCCTGATAGCGTTTCTCCATTGTGCAATGTCCTGGTGAAATCGCTCGCCGTGCTCGTCGCTCACTGCTCCGCAGTTCGGTGGAAAAAAATCTAGATGAGAGTGCAAAAAATATATCTTTAGTGACATGTTGCAACCAAGGCTTTTGTATGCCTTGAGGACCTGTAGTTGTCTGCCTTGTTGTTTCTGAGAAAATTTATTGCCACTAGCTGGAAGGCTTTCCATGCCGTCTTTTCCTTGCCACGCAGTGCATGGTCAAATGCATCATCTCGAAGAAGTTCACGAATCTGAGGACCAACAAAGACACCTTCCTTTATCTTAGCTTCACTTAAGAGGAGGGAGGGATAGCTCAGTGGTTTGAGCATTGGTCTGCTAACCCCAGGGTTGTGAGTTCAATCCTTGAGGGGGCCACTTAGGGATATGGGGCAAAATCAGTACTTGGTCCTGCTAGTGAAAGCAGGGGGCTGGACTCGATGACCTTTCAAGGTCCCTTCCAGTTCTAGGAGACAGGATATTTCTATTTCTATTAACCTTGGAAATTTTCCACAGAGGTACTTGAAAGCTGCCTGTATTTTGTCAATGGCCTTGACAAAGTTCTTCATCAGTCCCAGCTTGATGTAACAAGGGTGGTAACAAAATCTTCCTTGATTCAACAAGTGGTGGATGCTGAACACTTTTCCTCCCAGGCTCCAATGACTGTCGGAGTGGCCAATCTTTCTTGATGTAGTGGGAATCTCTTGCACGACTATCCCATTCGCAGAGAAAACAGCAGTACTTTGTGTATCCATTCTGCAGACCAAGCAAGAGAGCAACAACCTTCAAATCACCACAAAGCTGCCACTGATGTTGGTCATAGTTTATGCACCTCAAAAGTTGTTTCATGTTGTCATAGGTTTCCTTTATATGGACTGCATGACCAACTGGAATTGAGGGCAAAACATTGCCATTATGCAGTAAAACAGCTTTAAGACTCGCCTTCGATGAACACTGCTCTACAGCCAAAATGCTTCTGAAATAAATGTAGTCAAACTTTACTAATTCTGGGTCACTGAGAACGAAAATGATGCTTAAAACTGTTGATTGGCTCTAGTTTTCAAGATATGCTATTGGGTCAGTATATCGACCCTTGACTTGGGAATGGCGGAGGATAAGTGAGTTATAAAGGGAAGGGATATCAATTTAAACCAGAAATGACTAAAATACATCTTTGACTGGATCTATGAATAAATCTATGACTGGGTTTGGACAGGACTTGCTTTTTAGGCAAAACAATGAATGATGCAATCTGAAGCTGGTATTGCATCATACATGATATGAATTGCATCATGTTATTCCTAGAAGTCCTGGATGATGCAATCATAACGAAGCTTACATCACTCTGCTGAATAAATTGCCCTATATCAGCTCTAGAAATCATACAGTGTCGTGCTCTCTTATTTGTCAGTGTTTGATTTTGCAAAGGGACACATTTCTGTTTAGCCAAAGTGAGCAGAGATGCCTCGTACTTGTGTGAACAGTGCAGATAACTTCTGCTATGTTTGTGGTGAAGTGACTTTTGCATCACAAAAGCGCAGTATAACCACTATGGTTAAGAAAGCCTATCACCTTTATTTGTTGTACTTAAAGTACTGCACAGGATCTTTTCAGGGGGAATAAGACAAAACACCACATTTATTAGCAATACATGTATTCATTAACACTGTATCATATGCATATAATATATTACACTTACGCTCACACACACACACACACACACACAAACCCATTCCGTCTTGTTGTTACCAATTAGTTGCTCCCCTTAACTTCACTGGCCAGGTGAGTTAGATGGGAGAGGGGGTGGAGCCGGGCTTCTGCCGATCCGGATCGAGGCTCCCATGTTGACAAGACGAGACCCGGGGTCCTCTGCAAGACACCTCACTTTTATAGCAGCTTTCCTCTTATGCAAATCTATACCAGATTCAAACTCTGTGTCTGTGTCCATTGGTCCTTTGTGCTGCTTTCTTTTGAGTGTTGTTCCAATGCTGCAAAGAGGGTGTTTTCAAAATAAGGTGCTTGCTTCTAACCCCCGAGGCCGTCAGTATGTCTGCTTCTCTTTAATGAGCCCACTTGACACTTTTTATTGTCCTTGGGTCTGGCTCCCAGCCCCTCTCCAACAGTTGAGGCAGTCTGGAGGTGCTGCCTTCCATGCCTTGCTCATCCACACCTCATTCATTCAACAGGGCAATTGATTAAGAGTGGGGGGGGGGGGGAGAGCTCTTGTTCTACTGCTAGCAAACAGAAATTTTTCTTCTATCTTATTCTATCCTTAGGGGCTATAATATTATACCAAGGGCAATGCAAAGTTTCTAAATGAGGCTTTGATACAAAGTCCCATGAAAACAGAGGTCACACGTGGGTAGACCCACCACAAGGTTATATGAAGAGGCACAATGTAAAGACATATGAAAATGATCAGAGATTGATCTACATTGTCCCCCTTTTGACCTCTGTGAAAGTGAAATGAATTATATTAAAGAAATAGAATGAATTAAAGAATGCTGTATGTACCTTTAAGTAGAAATGAGAAATGCTGCAAGCCAGGGGGGCAGGAAAGCAGACATTAACTGCTTAATGAATTGCCCCACTTAAGGGCAATTGGTGAAGCATTAGCCTTAGATCGATAAGAGTTAATAAGGAAGCAGGATATGCATATTGTGCCCTATGCAAATTTTACAATTTTGCTCTCTCTGTCCCTTTGTTTAGTTAGCACCCTTTTATCTGTATAAATAAGACTGTTTGAATCTTGCATGGGGGCTCACAGTATCTGAATGTATTAGCAGAGCGCTGTGCTAATAAAACAGAGTGGTCTGACAAACTATGAGTCCTGAGTCTAACTTTGACAATTTGGAGGTTCCACCGAGATGGCAACCGTCTTCACTGGGGCTGTGTGATTCCTGACCGTTTTTGTAGGACGACCGTGGTAGCCGGCACCTGGGCATTTGGCCCGAGCGGTCCTCCTCCTGAACGGAAGGATGCACAACCACAGTGAGGTCTACGCCATCGAACCTGTTGGTTCCCACTCTGTTCTGGTAGGGATCCCGGGATCTGACATCAGGAATCTGGTCAGGTAATTATTTCTGTGTTTTGTCCGGACTGAGGACTGTCCTGTCTCTGTGTCTATCCGTCCTCTTGTGGAGTGTTTGAGTCTGGGTGCCATCTCCGTCCGGGGATCGGCCGACCAAGGGGTTCCTGTCCCCGCGGTCTGAGTGAGTGAAATCTGCACAATCGCAGCCGCACCGCACCTTGGGTAAAACCCTTGGTGTGAAAGCAAGGGCGATTGAGTCAGTAGCCTGTGGGCTCCTTTTGTGTGTTGCACCGGGCATCGCCCTGACGAACCCGAATTTCCTTCTTGTGTGATTGGTGTGTGTAAAGTCCTCCTGTATTGGTAACCAGACGTCTAAGTCGGGACAGTTCCCTAAAGGAACGCCGGCTCAGTTTTAGGAAGGGTCCGGACTCCTGTAAATTTCTGGAAAAATGGTCTAGGCTAACTCAGGGAGATCCCAAAACTCAGTGGCCACTGTTAAAACCCCGGAACAAGGACCGAGTGGACATCTTAAAAAACAAACTCGGCCAGCCTAAAACTAAATTGGCTAAAGGAGAGGTTAATTGTTTCATGCAGTGGTGGGAAGAGGCAAATCGTAGGTGGACAAAATCAAAACTCGCCTCTCTCAAATATTCAAATAATAAGTTAAAAGCTTTATTAAAAGCCTCCTCTCCCACCACCAGACTGAGCGCTCCCCTTCACCCTGTTCTCTGACAAAAAACAACCCTGGATCGATCCCAACTCCCTTCGTACTCCCCTCTCATTGTAAAAAGGATAAAATGCCCCTTGTTGTGTTCCCCTTAGTTGTCTGCCTCAGAAACTGATTCTTTAGTGTTCCATTACCAATTCAGCAAGGAGGGTGGGCTCCTCGGCTGGCCCCCACCCTTCCTGGTCCCTTTCCTTGGGCATTTCTTTCAAAATTGTGAAATGACCACAATATCACTCACAAAAATGGTTCATTGGAAAAAGCAGGATTGGGCCCAGACAAGCAGGCAAGCAACAGATAAAGAAACTAAAAAAACAAAACAAAAAAAAAAAAAACAGGTTGGAAGCCCTAAGGGCATAGTGTCAGGAGTAAGTGCAAGTATGAACCCCTGGAACAATACTTAAAATGGTGAAATCTGAGTTGATAAAGGTGTCATTTTGGGAAATAAACAAGTGATTTAAGGAAAGAGAGTGAAAAGTTAACTCTACAGAGGCTGGAGAGAATTAAACAGTTAAACTTTGTGAAAATGTTAAAAAGGATCTTGTTAAAAGAATTCTTGGTTTCTTTGCAGCCATTCTAAAGGAAAAATGGGCCCTTTTCCAGAGGAATGTCTGTAAATAATCCAGGTAAAGAGACTATCTAATTAAAATAATTTGACTATGAACAATTGAGTCAAATTTGCTAAAAGAACATAGGGGGGGTTCTACTGGAACTTAACTGCCCCAAATGTATAAAGGTAATGTAATCTATGTACAGCTATGTAAAAACAAAGCAGTGTAAGAGGGATGTTAAGGGAAAGAAAATGTATATGTATCTGTCTGTGGGAATATGTGAGGTTTGTAAAACTCCTGTTTTGTAAGTTTAAGATAAATTGGTTTTGTTTTGTTTATAATGCCACTAAAAATCCATTTGACTCTTTAATTCAAGGTTGCAAAACTGACAGACCTTTTTGCCAGACACAGGTAATCAGTGTTGGTTGACTTTGAGATTTGGTATTTAACCCTTACGGGGTAACTTGATTCTTTACAAAATTTAAATGGTTTTCAAATAAAGACCAAGTCATGACTGCAGCAGGACAGTCAAAATCAGAAAAATAGGGAGAGATTCTGGATTCTGTTTGTTTGTTTTTGTAACAAAATAGTAAATGAAAGCTGTAGGAAAAGAATAAAGACAGTGGCCCTCTGAAGCAACAGCAGGGGTGAGGTGCACAAAACAAAAAGAAGCAATGTTAGAAACACTGAGCCTTAAAATGGCTCTGTGTAATCAGACTGTCACTTTGATAAGGGTACATAAAACTCTAAGAACAAAAGAAACAGTTACACCTTATGTAAAAATTAATATGGCTAATGTTTTAAAAGTTAAAGTATAGAAGGAATGTGCAGACGTGTGCAGTGTATATTATAGAGGGGGTAAAAGAAATGCAAACGAAACACGCTACTTAATTAAAATCCTATTAGGGCTCCAAAGGAGCCACAATAGATTGTGTTTTCTTTTTCAGATCTGTGTGTGTTTTGGAAGCAAGAGTTAAAAGTAATCAAAACTCTGGTAAAAGTTAATTGTGTTCCTTTTAAGACAGAGTCTCTGAGCTCTGCTAATGGTTTTGAATCCAAAAGCCAAGCCAGTGTTGATGCAAATTATCTAACTGATAAAGGAAGTGAGAGAACTGCCAGCACAAAGAAGTTGCAGATAAAGAACATACCTGGTCAGCAAACAAATTATCTAAATAAAAGGCACGTATAACAAGATACCTTTAATTAAAATAAATTTAATGTTAATAAGTACCCCTGTAACAATGTATAGTGTGTATGATTTTGGAAAAAAAAATCCTTTATGGTAATGATGCTTTTCAGCTGTTACCTGTGAACAAACTTAAAGCTTAATACAGCAGGAAAGACATTGTAACCTTGGTCTGCTGTAAAGGGAAAACTGAGGTACACCACCTCATGGATTTAATGACTGAACAGTGGGATAATTTCCCCATAACTCTTAAAAGATAGAAGCCATTAAAACCTGGCCTGCCTATAGAACAAAAACACAGGAAAATATGGAGGTAATTCCTCTTGTTTTGCCTGCAATCAGCAAGGGTATTTGTAAAAGAAAGGAATATTTTAAGCAATAATGAATGCCACCCCAAAAGGGGTAGAAAAATGTTGTTTTTGTCTTTCAGAAAAAGCTAATATCGGCTACAGGACAACCTAATAAGAAACAAATAAAAGTGGGTATGCTTATCCATGCCTGTTGCTCCAAAGCCCTGTAGTAAAGACATCTCACTAGGATCCTGTATGTGGGATAAAATGAATAATGAGACCAAAGTACTGTATAATGGGCTATGTGTATGTTTTAATTCTTGGGGAGGAAAGTGTTTTAAAAAAATGGAAGTGTTAGCAACCTTCCAATAGACAAATGTAAATGTAATGTAAGTACTGTGTTTACAAAAAGGTAAAAAGGTAACATAGTTCCTAAAACAAACAAAAAGGCAATATGGGAAACCGAACCATTCATATTATACATGCAAATGGAAACATGTTAAGAATTGCCACTGCAGAAAGACATAACAGCTTACCATTGGTATAATATATTTTCTGAATGGTCTCTCACAACTACTGGCATACTAGTGTTACTAACCCTAATTGTTTTTTATTTTAAATTGTATGTGTTTAATTGTAACGTTTGAAATGTGCTGTTGGATAAAACAAATGTATGCAAAGCTAGAGCCACAGGCCCAAATCACCTCCCAGTATTTTCTATTACGTGGACTAAATAAGAAGTGACACTGGCGATTAATAATCTTAGTGTCAAAAGGGGGATATGTAGGAGCAGGATTTTATAATGTCCCATAAGAATTAATGTATGATTTGATTTCATCCCTGTCAGCCACCCTTTTTGAATAGCAGAAAGGAATGACAGACCAGAACAATCCTTATGACTGATTATGCTCACCCTTTTGTTTTAGAATAAGTTATAATGTCTACTATGGTTTCCTATATGTATTACAAAGTAGGCCTCTAGTTAAATATACATTTCTTTGTTTTAAGGTTTAGTAAGTAAGAAACAGGATTCTCTATTGTGTCTATGTTAAGTAGATTAGAGGAACATTGAAGGCCTGGGTCTCAATGTAAATTGTCTTGGTTATTGATTGTAAAACTTAGCAAGGTTTAATTTGCAATGCCTTTTTGCTCCATATATTCTCAATCTGTGTGAATAAGGAATGTATGCATCAGGAAAAGATAAGGTGTGAAGGCCATTGTTATAGCCAGAGTCAAGGAAGAAGAAGTAAAGAGACTTAAAGGACATCAAAGAATCATCAGGTACTGCTTACTATCCAGATGGCTGTTAAACTGTCTGGTATCACAGCGTGCATACATGCTTCGCAGTGTAAGAAAGCACCCCCCCAGCAAACCAATCACCTCAGGACCACGCAGAGTCAATTTTGACTCCAGAAGAAGACGTAGAGGAACAGCCTGCAATACCTTACCATCTACGCTCTCGTAAGGGTTGCCAGAAGCAGACGAGGACCTAAAGCAAGGCCCAAAAAGAAGCAGTAGTGAGCCTAGCGCCTGCTGCCCGGTGGATGTAAAACCGTGACTGCGGTTCCCTCAGTTGAGGTTGTCAGAACCGGAAGGGCCTTGCCTCCAACATGAGCCTCTGGTGGCGCCTGTTCCTCGGCTGCTGGTGTTTTAAGGTCTGGGGAGTCCACAATGACAATTCTTTTATCCAGCAGCAAGTGTGGATAGCTCAGACCCTTAATATTTCTAATTGCTGGATCTGCAGCCACATCCCAGCCCACTCTCAAGCTGGTGTTCCTGTCCTGGCAATCCCACTCAATTCCCCAGACCTCACTGGAGGACCTTGTCCGTTTAACAAAACATGGAACAATAATGACACTTGGGAAGCAGTGGGAATAAATGTATTTAAATGGATAAGTGTGATGGAGGGAAAAGGTCATTGGTGTTGAGTGTGTAATGGACAGGGCTGGATCTGGGAAAAAGCCGTTGCCTTCAGCATATTGTGGCCAATGGTGTATGGGATTATTCGAATAAAACTAAAAAGTGGCGGGCTGGGTATGGGGATATGAATTTTTTTCTTGACCTGAGGATCAAACAGAAAAAAATCAATTTCATGTTCCCCCTACAGTAACCTTAGTGAAAACAATACAATCTTTCAACACCATGCTAAAAGGCTCCTAAGGTTACAAGCAGTAGTTGAAATAATGGCAAATGAAATCGGAGAGAGTTTAAAAAACCCTGGCCAAAGAAACAGGGGCGATCTGACAGATGGCCCTCCAAAACGGTCAGGCATTGGACATTGTGCTGGCGGCCAAAGGAGGGACCTGTGCTCTCATTGGAAAATAATGTTGTGTGTTCATACCTGACGAACCCAAGGAAGTAATAGATCGTGCTAGTCACTTAGAACAAAATCGCATATCTTCCCCATGAAGAGCTGAGTTCTTTATGGAAGTGGCTAAGTAACCTGTTAAATTTCTCTGGCATAGGAAACTGGTTGTTTCAGGGAGCCCTGACTATCCTGTTTGAAATCCTAATGATTTTTGTATGCTTTCAGCTAATCTCCTGTTGTATCCAGAATTGTGTACGGTATGCCACCCAAGTGACTGCCCCAAAACAGAGTGCTAATATGATTTCGAAATATCACTGATGAATGAAGAGATAAAGAACGATTAATATGTGGAACCCAGTAATTGTTGGTCTTTGCGTAAGCTTGACCAAAAGGAGGGATTGTGAAAGTGAAATGAATTATATTAAAGAAATAGAATGAATTAAAGAATGCTGTATGTACCTTTAAGTAGAAATGAGAAATGCTGCAAGCCAGGGGGGCAGGAAAGCAGACATTAACTGCTTAATGAATTGCCCCACTTAAGGGCAATTGGTGAAGCATTAGCCTTAGATCGATAAGAGTTAATAAGGAAGCAGGATATGCATATTGTGCCCTATGCAAATTTTACAATTTTGCTCTCTCTGTCCCTTTGTTTAGTTAGCACCCTTTTATCTGTATAAATAAGACTGTTTGAATCTTGCATGGGGGCTCACAGTATCTGAATGTATTAGCAGAGCGCTGTGCTAATAAAACAGAGTGGTCTGACAAACTATGAGTCCTGAGTCTAACTTTGACACCTCTCAAGAACAATTCTTGAGTGGTCACCATATAAATCTTTTGTATTTGTTGCAAACAAACCAAACAATTATAACCAGGTGAATATAACTAAAACCATTACAATTGACTAAACACCAGATATAACATAAACACAAATGCAAACAATTATAATTATAATAATTGGAAATACAACAAAACCATTATTATTACAATAATTGGGTACATTGACAAACAAAATGAGGCCCAAAGTCACTGAGGTCAGGACCTTTTTAAGCACACACAACAAATAAGATTTTGTAGGAGTACCACAGTTTGTTACGCAAGGTTAAGCTGATTTGGACTTTAACTAACATTCAGTTGCTAAAATGTTGTAGAATTTCCTATTTTTAACAGTTGTTCTCAGAGGTTTCTGGGGACCTGAAAGATGGGGCCATACAATTATGGGTTAAGGTCTTACAGGTTATGGGGGCCCAAGAACTACCCTACAGGGCTTGGGGAAATAGAATCAGAGTGCATAGAGGAAAGTGTGGAATGAATAATAATACAAGCAAATGTAACTAACAATACAAATGTATCAAGAACAAAAAAAACCAACAACAAAATGATTATTAGAAAACCTGACAAAACAAAACAAAATAACCCTGATGCACTGGGGACTAAAGTGTTTTGGACACAAGTGGTGATTGATAAATTGGATAGACATGGGGGAAGTAGAGAGAGGAAAAGACATTTGCCCTGTCTAGTGTAGTATCCCCTCTCTCTCTGGACCCAATGCTAACACAGGACACCACTAGAGACAGACACAGAACATGCAACACAGAACACTGAACACAGACTTTGTCATGACACTATAACCATGGTATTTTATAACTCTTCAGCTGGTACCAGCTCTCCTGATGTTCTGGTTCAGAGCCTGAAAGATAGAAGCTTGGAAACAAATTAGCACAGTGCTTTCACCCTGGCAGAACCTGCTTAGTCCCTGCCACAGTGTGTTTGGTACTTGGGGCTGCACAAATGCTAATTGAGTGGTGCATTTTTTTGTGAGTGTAAATCCTCCCTTTCTCTTAATAAAAGGGGTTAACACTCCATCTAGAAAAAAAAATTCTGTTTTAAAATTTCCAGCCATTTTGCCATGGCCTGGAGATCTGAGGCAGAAGCAGGCACTGTGGTTAACTGTTTTAATGGCATTTTGGCCCTGGGAGGAGGAATTTACCCAAATATTCCAAATATCCCCCTTCCCAATCTCCAGAGGGGTCCCAAAGGTCTGCCCCCTTCTGGGGTCTTAAATGTTTCTTCTCCTGATGTTACTGCTGCTGTAAGATTTGAGAGTGCTGTTTTAACTCTCTGTACCCAACCTGTTTTTCAGTTTCTCTATCTGTTGCTTGCCTGGGCCCGATCCTGCTTTTTCCAATAAACAGTTCCTTTCCATGGGCACAAGCCTTGTTCCACTACCAATTTAGCAAGGAGGGTGGGCTTTCCAACTAGCCCCCACCCTTCCTGGTTCCGTTTCTTAAACATTTTTTTCAAAATTGTGAAATTACCACAATATTACTTACAAAAAAAACAAAAAAACCCAAACATAAACCACACTACACTGCCCAAACTCCTATATCCTTCAGAGTTTGGTTTAACAGAACAAGATCTGCATCTTATATTTTTAACCCACTCTGGGCCAGAGGGAGAGACGCTAAGCCTCCCTCTGTATTACTCGGTCTGCTACCACCGAGGGTTCATACACCAATTATACAAATCCTTACCCGGATCAGAGTGAGAAACACTAAGTTCTCCTCTTTATCTCAGTCTTGCTACGGCTGAGGGTGTATGTACCTCTATAACACAATTTAAACCTAAACTCCTATATCCTTCAGAGTTTGGTTAATCCTTCCCCGGATCAGAGTGAGAAACACTAAGTTCTCCTCTTTAGCTCAGTCATGAACACAATTTAAACCTAAACTCCTATATCCTTCAGAGTTTGGTTAATTAACTGAAAGTTTACGCTCTTTTTCCTATAGTGCCAGTCTTGCTAAAGCTGGCGGTGTGCACACCAGTTTTATAATAACTGTGGATTTTATGCTTGCTCCCCCTTTCGCATTCTCCACCAAAATGTTGTACTTAAAGTACTGCACAGGATCTTTTCAGGGGGAATAAGACAAAACACCACATTTATTAGCAATACATGTATTCATTAACACTGTATCATATGCATATAATATATTACACTTACGCTCACACACACACACACACACAAACCCATTCCGTCTTGTTGTTACCAATTAGTTGCTCCCCTTAACTTCACTGGCCAGGTGAGTTAGATGGGGAGGGGGTGGAGCCGGGCTTCTGCCGATCCGGATCGATGCTCCCATGTTGACAAGACGAGACCCGGGGTCCTCTGCAAGACACCTCACTTTTATAGCAGCTTTCCTCTTATGCAAATCTATACCAGATTCAAACTCTGTGTCTGTGTCCATTGGTCCTTTGTGCTGCTTTCTTTTGAGTGTTGTTCCAATGCTGCAAAGAGGGTGTTTTCAAAATAAGGTGCTTGCTTCTAACCCCCGAGGCCGTCAGTATGTCTGCTTCTCTTTAATGAGCCCACTTGACACTTTTTATTGTCCTTGGGTCTGGCTCCCAGCCCCTCTCCAACAGTTGAGGCAGTCTGGAGGTGCTGCCTTCCATGCCTTGCTCATCCACACCTCATTCATTCAACAGGGCAATTGATTAAGAGTGGGGGGGGGGGAGAGCTCTTGTTCTACTGCTAGCAAACAGAAATTTTTCTTCTATCTTATTCTATCCTTAGGGGCTATAATATTTTCTTTTTCTTGACCTGCTGCTCACAAACAGGGAAGAACTAGTAGGGGAAGCAAAAGTGGATGGGAACCTGGGAGGCAGTGACCATGAGATGGTCGAGTTCAGGATCCTGACACAAGGAAGAAAGGAGAGCAGCAGAATATGGACCCTGGACTTCAGAAAAGCAGACTTTGACTCCCTCAGGGAACAGATGGGCAGGATCCCCTGGGAGAATAACATGAAGGGCAAAGGGGTCCAGGAGAGCTGGCTGTATTTTAAAGAATCCTTATTGAGGTTGCAGGAACAAACCATCCCGATGTGTAGAAAGAATAGTAAATATGGCAGGCGACCAGCTTGGCTAAACAGTGAAATCCTTGCTGATCTTAAACGCAAAAAAGAGGCTTATAAGAAGTGGAAGATTGGACAAATGACCAGGGAGGAGTATAAAAATATTGCTCAGGCATGCAGGAGTGAAATCAGGAAGGCCAAATCACACTTGGAGTTGCAGTTAGCAAGAGATGTTAAGAGTAACAAGAAGGGTTTCTTCAGGTATGTTAGCAACAAGAAGAAAATCAAGGAAAGTGTGGGCCCCTTACTGAATGAGGGAGGCAACCTAGTGACCGAGGATGTGGAAAAAGCTAATGTACTCAATGATTTTTTTGCCTCTGTCTTCACGCACAAGGTCAGCTCCCAGATTGCTGCACTGGGCAGTACAGCATGGGGAGAAGGTGACCAGCCCTCTGTGGAGAAAGAAGTGGTTCGGGACTATTTAGAAAAACTGGACGTGCACAAGTCCATGGGGCCGGATGCGCTGCATCTGAGGGTGCTAAAGGAGTTGGCGGGTGAGATTGCAGAGCCATTAGCCATTATTTTTGAAAACTCATGGCGATCGGGGGAGGTCCCGGATGACTGGAAAAAGGCTAATGTAGTGCCCATCTTTAAAAAAGGGAAGAAGGAGGATCCGGGGAACTACAGGCCAGTCAGCCTCACCTCAGTCCCTGGAAAAATTATGGAGCAGGTCCTCAAGGAATCAATTATGAAACATTTAGAGGAAAGGAAAGTGATCAGGAACAGTCAGCATGGATTCACGAAGGGGAAGTCGTGCCTGACTAACCTAATTGCCTTCTATGATGAGATAACTGGCTCTGTGGATGAGGGGAAAGCAGTGGATGTGTTATTTCTTGACTTTAGCAAAGCTTTTGATACTGTCTCCCACAGTATTCTTGCCACCAAGTTAAAGAAGTATGGGCTGGATGAATGGACTGTAAGGTGGATAGAAAGCTGGCTAGATCGTCGGGCTCAACGGGTAGTGATCAATGGCTCCATGTCTAGTTGGCAGCCGGTTTCAAGTGGAGTGCCCCAAGGGTCGGTCCTGGGGCCGGTTTTGTTTAATATCTTTATTAATGATCTGGAGGATGGTGTGGACTGCACTCTCAGCAAGTTTGCAGATGACACTAAACTAGGAGGCGTGGTAGATACACTAGAGGGTAGGGATCGGATACAGAGGGACCTAGACAAATTAGAGGATTGGGCAGAAAAAAACCTGATGAGGTTCAACAAGGACAAGTGCAGAGTCCTGCACTTAGGACGGAAGAATCCCATGCACTGCTACAGACTAGGGACCGAATGGCTAGGTAGCAGTTCTGCTGAAAAGGACCTAGGGGTCACAGTGGACGAGAAGCTGGATATGAGTCAACAGTGTGCTCTTGTTGCCAAGAAGGCTAACGGCATTTTGGGCTGTATAAGTAGGGGCATTGCCAGCAGATCGAGGGACGTGATCGTTCCCCTTTATTCGACATTGGTGAGGCCTCATCTGGAATACTGGGTCCAGTTTTGGGCCCCACACTACAAGAAGGATGTGGAAAAATTGGAAAGAGTCCAGCGGAGGGCAACAAAAATGATTAGGGGTCTGGAGCACATGACTTATGAGGAGAGGCTGAGAGAACTGGGATTGTTTAGTCTCCAGAAGAGAAGAATGAGGGGGGATTTGATAGCAGCCTTCAACTACCTGAAGGGGGGTTCCAAAGAGGATGGAGCTCGGCTGTTCTCAGTGGTGGCAGATGACAGAACAAGGAGCAATGGTCTCAAGTTGTGGTGGGGGAAGTCCAGGTTGGATATCAGGAAAAACTATTTCACTAGGAGGGTGGTGAAACACTGGAATGCGTTACCTAGGGAGGTGGTGGAGTCTCCTTCCTTGGAAGTTTTTAAGGCCCGGCTTGACAAAGCCCTGGCTGGGATGATTTAGCTGGGAATTGGTCCTGCTTTGAGCAGGGGGTTGGACTAGATGACCTCTTGAGGTCCCTTCCAACTCTGATATTCTATGATTCTATGATTCTATGATTATACCAAGGGCAATGCAAAGTTTCTAAATGAGGCTTTGATACAAAGTCCCATGAAAACAGAGGTCACACGTGGGTAGACCCACCACAAGGTTATATGAAGAGGCACAATGTAAAGACATATGAAAATTATCAGAGATTGATCTACATATTCTGGCTGCAAAATTGGAGATCAGGACAAGAGGTGGGCCCCACACATATGCTGCAACACTTGTGCAACAAATCTTTGCCAGTGGTTGAACAGGAAAAGGAAATCTATGCCTTTTGCAGTGCCAATGATTTGGAGAGAGCCAACAGATCATACCAGCAATTGTTACTTCTGCATGGTGCCTCCAGTTGGGAAAGGTGTGTCAAAGAAGAAAAAGTGGACTGTGCATTATCCAAACATTCCATCAGCTATACGTCCAGTACCCCACGGAGAAGAACTGCCGGTTCCTGATGCACCAGAGTCATTCTCACTTGAGTCAGATGAGGAAGAGGAAGAGGATGAAACTTCTGGTCCTGATCCATCAATGTCACAAGACCCACATTTTCTCCCATCCTCCTCCTCTGAACCACACCTCATAACACAAGGTGAACTGAATGACCTTGTCAGGGATTTGGAACTACCCAAGAGTAAGGCAGAGCTGTTGGGCTCCAGACTACAGCAGTGGAATCACCTGGCAGGTGATGTTAGGGTTTCCATGTTCCGTGACCATCAAAAGGATCTTGTCCCATTCTTCTTCATGGAATGCATCCGAAGAAGTGGGCAGTAGCCCACAAAAGCTTATGCTCTAATAAATTTGTTAGTCTCTAAGGTGCCACAAGTACTCCTGTTCTTTTTGCGGATACAGACTAACACGGCTGCTACTCTAAATTCTTCATGGAAGGTGATCTTGTAGCCTGCAACAACATCGATGGTGTGATGGCAGCCCTCAACATCGTTCACAATCCAGATGATTGGAGACTGTTCATTGATTCAAATTGTGGGTCTCCATGCACTTTTCTTAAAAAAAAAATTGTGTGCAAGCGGTAAAGTAAACTATAGCCCAACCAAAAGTTACACAAGCTCTGTGGGGCATGTGCTGCCATTTGCTTTCTATTTGTACAGTGCCCAGCACAACGGGCCCCCACCCAGTCAGTCTCTATGTGCTACCACAATAGAAACGTTACATCATAACAATGCAGAGTCTGGGTGAAAGGTCCTGTCTGTTTTTAATTATTTGGGTTTCTCCTGTTCATTTCCCTGAGTTTTACTTACCCGTCAGTGTAAGGTTCCCGTCAGGTGAATCACAGGATGACTGGTCAGAAAACAGAAACTGGGGCTAATCTGTGTGTGGTGCCGGGGCATTTCCCACCACTGGAAGGACACATGTCTCCTTGGATGTCCCACGTCTATACAGGGCCTTCAGCAATACGCACTTAGCTGCATTTCACATCCCGGAACGTCGATGGTGGCACCAGGGCTCTGTTATGAGGTTTATAGACAATGTGCAATTCTTAAAATAGGGCAGCAGAGATAACATGAAACCCTTGGAAATATTTCATCTCTGAGCCCTACAGTCTTTTCCAGGTGAAGGCACCTTCCCACCCACTAGACAGGGCTTTGTACCAATCCCATTGGAAAACTCCATTTTACCTATTGTTTCCAGTCACTCATTCATGCCACTATCTGTGAGCCAAAAATTATGAGGGCTAGTGGGACCCAGGCTTTCAGTAGAAACCTCACATGATGCACTTTGGTGAACAGTCTCTAAACTTAGGTCAATAACCTCCTCCCCACCCCCCCCAAAAAAGACAAAATTCAGCAGAAGTAAAGCAAAGTCTGGCAGAAGTCCAGCAGCAGAGTGTGGGCTATCCAGTTTATTGCATTGAATGCAGCATGTAGGATTACCTGCCTTGTGAGTGGGTGGTGTGCTTGTGCATCTGGTGCAAGGAGCTCCTGGCTATCAGAGACTGTGTACAGGCTTTGGAGACCAGAGGGGCTGAACTGGAGGAGCTAAGGTAGACAGAGTGGTACATAGAGGAGACTTTCCTGGACACAGTGGAGCAGTCCCACCTGCAGTCTGACAGCCTCTGTGCTGTTGAGAAGGATGAAAGTCTCAGGGAAGGAGAACAACCAAGTGGAACAGAGGGAAACGATCCCATAGTTGGGACCCTCCCTCCAGATGGTGTCAGGGTGTCCTCTCACTCTGAGGATACCCTCTCTAGGGGAGGGAACTCTAGTTATTAGGAAGAGACAGATAATAGTAATGGGGGATTGATCATTGGAAACAGATTGGGTTTGCCATGACCAGGAGGCCCACATGGTGAATTGCCTGCCAGGTGAGAAATTTGTGGATCTCACAAGACTTCTAGACAGATTTATGTGTAGTGCTGGAGAGGAGCCTGTGGTACCAATGACATAGGGAAGGATAGGAGAGAGGTCCTGGAGGCCAAATGTAGGCTGCTAGGTAGGTGATTGAAGTCCAGGACCTCCATGGGAGCATTCTCTGAAATGCCTCCAGTTCCACGGACAGGGCCAGTTAGACAGGCTGAACTGCAGGGTGTCAATGTGTGGATGAGACAATGGTTTAGAGAGCAGGGTTTTAGATTTATTAGGAACTGGGGGCCCTTTTGGGAAAGGAGGAGCCTATACAGGAAGGATGGGCTCTACCCTTCAATTAGATCACATAATGGCAGACAGCTAAAAAGGTGAGAAATTTGATAAGTGCTTGCATACAAATGCTAGAAGTCTAAATACTAAAATGAGTGAAGTTGAGTGCCTGGTATTAAATGAGGATATTGATCTAATGGGCATCACAGAGACTTGGTGGAACAATGATAATCAATGGGACACATTAAAACCAGGATACAATATATATAGGAATGACAGAATAGGTCATGCTGGTGACACTATATGTGAAAGAAAGCCCGGAGTCAAATGTCCTAAAAACCTTAAATGAACCAAACTGTACCATAGAATCTTTATGTATAGAAATTCCACGCTTGAATAATAAGAATATAGCACTAGGGATATACTACCGACCACCTGACCAGGATGGTGATGGTGACTGTGAAATGCTCAGAGAGACTAGAGAGGCTATAAAAACAAGAAACTCAGTAATAATGGGGGATTTCAAGTATCCCCATATTGACTGGGTACATGTCACCTCAGGAAGGGAGATAAAATTTCTTGACATCATCAGTGACTGCTTCTTGGAGCAGCTAGTCCTGGAACCCACAAGGGGAGAGGCAATTCTTGATTTAGTCCTAAATGGAGCACAGGCTCTGGTCCAAGAGGTGAATATATAGCTGGACCACTTGGTAATAGTAACCATTATATAATTTAATTTAACATCCCTGTGGGGGGGATAACACCAAAGAAGCCCCATCACAGTAACATTTAATGTCAGAAAGGGGAACTACAGAAAAAATGAGGAAGCTAGTTAAACTGAAATTTAAAGGTATGGTCTCAAAAGTGAAATGCCTGCAAGCTGCATGGAAACTTTTTTAAAAACACCATAATAGAGGCTCAAATTTAATGTATACCCCAAATTAAATACGTAGTAAGAGGAGCAAAAAAAGTACCACCATAGCTAAACAACAAAGTAAAAGAAGCAATTAGAGGCAAAAAGGCATCTTTTAAAACTTGGAAGTTAAATCCTACTGAGGAAAATAGAAAGGAACATAAACTCCGGCTCGTCAAGTGTAGAAGTATAATTAGTCAGGCCAGAAAAGAGTTTGAAGAGCAAGTAGACAAAGACTCAGAAACTAGCAGCAAAAAAACTTTAAGTGCAGCAGAAGCAGGAAGCCAGCCAAACAATCAGTGAGGCCACTGGATGATCGAGATGCTAAAGGGGCGCTGAAGGAAGACAAGTCTATTCTTTGCATCAGTCTTCACTGAAGAGGATGTGAGGGAGATTCCCATCCCTGAGCCATTCTTTTTAGGTGGCAAACCTGATGAACTGTCCCAGACTGAGGTGTCAATAGAGGAGGTTTTGGAACAAATTGATACATTAAAGAGTAATAAGTCAACCAGGATCAGAAGGAACTGAAATATGAAATTGCAGAACTACTAACTGTGGTATGTAACCTAACATTTTAAAATCAGCTTCTGTACCAGATGACTGGAGGATAGCTAATGTGACACCAATTTTTAAAAAAGAACCCAGAGGCTTCTTTGCAGGCTGGTAAACCTAACTTCAGTACTGGGTAAATTGGTTGAAACTATAGTAAAGAACCGAATTATCAGACACATAGATGACTGTGATTTGTTGGGGAACTCAGCCTGGCTTTTGCAAAGGGAAATCTTGCCTCACCAATCTATTAGAATTCTTTGAGGGAGGTTGTGGATGAGGGTGATTGAGTGGATATAGTGCACTTGGAGTTTCAGAAGGCATTTGACAAGGTCCCTCACCAAAGGCTGTTAAGCAAATTAAGCTGTCATAGGATAAAAGGGAAGGTCCACTCATGGATTAGTAACTGGTTAAAAGACAGAAGACAAAGGGTAGATATAAATGGTCAGTTTTCACAATAGAGAGAGGTAAATAGTGGAGTCTCCCACAAAGATCTGTATTGGGACTAGTGCTGTTCAACATATTGATAAATGATCTGGAAAAGGGGGTAAACAGTGAGGTGGCAAAATTTGCAAAGGATACAAAATTACTCAAAATAGTTAACAGAACGGGGTTCAAAAAAGAACCAGATAAGTTCCTGGAGGATAGGTCCAGCAATGGCTATTAGCCGGATGGCAAGGGATGGAACCCCATGCTCTGTCTGCCAGAAGCTGGGAGTGGACAACAGGGGCTGGATCATTTGATGATTGCTTGTTCTGGTCATTCCCTTTGAGGCATCCGGCATTGGCCACTGTCAGTAGACAGGATACTGGGCTAGATGGACCATTGGTCTGATCCAATATGACTGTTCTTATGTTCTTAACTGAAATGTAAATCCCAGACCTTGGGGATCCTTGTAACCCTTGTGTGCCCCTGGGCCCTCTGCTAGTTGGCCTCCAGAGGTCCTTGGATCACATACACCAAAGTCATGTAATTGTTTCATGCAGTAACTGCTTTCCAGGGAGCTAAATGCTCTCATCATGTTCTCTTGCAACCATACATGGCTGCAGTATCTGGCTGAGGATAACACATATAGTTTCACAAAGCCATAGTTTGTGACAAATATTTTTATTGATATTTGAATTTCATAACTTCCCTACAAGCCAACAAGGCATTCAACAGGGTCACAGAACCTGCAAATTCAAAGGTGGCCTTAACACTGTTGTCAGTTTTCATGGTTTAACAAGCATCAGAGGGGTAGCCATGTTAGTCTGTATCCACAAAAACAATGAGGAGTCTAGTGGCACCTTAAAGACTAACAGATTTATTTGGGTATAAGCTTTCATGGGTAAAAAACCCACTTCTTCAGATGCATGGAGAAGTGGGTTTTTACCCATGAGAGCTTATGCCCAAATAAATCTGTTACTCTTTAAGGTGCCACCGGACTCCTCATGGTTTTCATGAATTAACAGCGAGTCACAAGATATTTGCTGTGTTTCTTAGAGCCCCAGCTCCTGGAGTGTTCAGATTAGGTGAGAATTTTTGCTTTTGTTTAAAAAATTAAGTTTCTAGCTTTCCTGGTTGTGACTAAAAGCTGGAAAATGTGACCCCTAAAGGCCCAAAGACCAGAAGGCAAATCAAAGGATGCAAACATAATATATTTTTTTAAATCTCATGAATTCTTAAGGCAATCTTGGGATTTTGGGGGGGCTGCCTCATGATTTTTGTACCCTTTGGGTTGGCAATGGAATCTCTGAAGAGAGCTGAGAGGACTTGGGAGCTGAGCTGTTGATATGAAGAGTGAGGGGGTAGGAATACAGAGTTTGGGTATTTTCCCAATTTTATTCAGAAGAAACATTTTTTCCAAAAGGCAAAGAGGCTGCAGTTGCTCTGAGAATATTCCAGTTCTCCAACAGAACTTCAGGTCATTGTGCATTGTCCAGCTGTGGCCCCAGACAAGGTCCCCCATTTCCTTGCTGCACGGCCCTTACGGTTGCCTCCCATTTTTGGATGGTCTTTGATGCAGCTGCGCACTGACGAGTCCTGCATTGCAGCAAGTGGAGCATTAATGACATCTGTCCCGCTGCAGAGCGATGGTCACATACGTTGGTGTCTCTTCTCTCGGGGGTGGTGGATGCTTTAAGATGAAACACAGTAATGTTATTTTTTCGCTAAGCCAGCCTAAAACCAGAGAAACGAAGCCAGAAAATACCCCTCTGACAGCACTGCTGTATGTACAGCTGGAGCAGTTCTATGGGCATCTAGGCTGGGAAACACCTATGTCCCCACTTCCTACATCAACCCCTCCTTAGTGAGTTCAGTTCAGTTGAGGATGACACCATCAGTCAGGGCAGGCTAAGTACAGTTCTGTTGCCCTTTACTCATACAATCAGGGCCGGCTCCAGGCACCAGCCCACCAAGCTTGTGCTTGGGGCGGCACCTGGACGGGGGCGGCGCGGCGCGGCACTCTGGCTCCGGCCGCCGGGGAGAGCAGAGCCGCAGTGGGCTCGCTGCCCTCCCCCGGCGCTCTAGCTGCTGGGGAGAGCGGAGCCGCAGTGGGCTCGCCGCCTTCCCCCCGGCGCTCTGGCCGCCGGGGCGAGTGGAGCCCCGGTCAGCTCTCCGCCCTCCTCCCAGTGCTCTGGCCGCCAGGGAGAGCAGAGCCCTGGCCGGGCTCTCCGCCCTTCCCCCGGCGCTCCGGCCGGACGGGGAGAGCAGCCCGCGGCCGGGCTCAGCGCCCTCCCCTGCTGCGCTCGCGGGGGGCGGGGCGCGGCGGGAGGCTTTTTTGCCTGGGGCGGCAAAAAAGCCAGAGCCGGCCCTGCATACAATAAGGATAAGAACATTTCATCACCCCTGTATTCAGTACTGCAGTGATTTGTAACCCAACACCAGCCAAAGTTGGTCACCTTGACAACACAGCCCTGTCTGCTCATACCTAGGCAGAGTGTAAATACAGTGTGATCCGGAAGCCTTTTCCCCTCCCCAGCTCATTACTAGCTGTGAGGGGAGGGCTCATTCACACCTTGCTTACACTGGCAATGAACAATAACCTTGGATTTTTATTCCTCCTCCTCTTATGTTCTCTTCTGACAGCTAGTGATGAGCTGGGGAGGGGGAAAAGGCTTCAGGATCACACTGTGTTTACATGAACACACCCTCTTGCCCAAGGTATGAGCGACAGGGCTGTGTTATTAAGGTGACCAACTTTGGCTGGTGTTGGGTTACAAATCACTGCAGTACTGAATGCAGGGTGATGAAATGTTCTTATCCTTATTGTATGAGTAAAGGGAAGCAGAGCCTGCCCTGACTGATGGGATCACCCTCAACTGAACTGAACTCGCTAAGCAGGGGGTTCGGATACCAGACCACAGTGAAGGGCAAGAGAGGGTGAAGACAGATGTTCCTGCCTGGTGACTGGGGGACTCTGCTTAATGGAGACCTAGGCATACTTTGACATGTGCCTCCCCACTGTTCAAAGATGGAGCTAATCAAGGCTCCATTAGGAGTCTGTTTGTTTTGTCCAGTGATCCCTAGAGCTGAAATCATCCACTGTGGATCAGTGTTTCTGCCCAGCCTGCTTCAGCACTGAGGTTCCCCCTCCAAGAGCTGAGAATCACTGAGAGTTAGGTGGAAAGTCAGGAAACCAACCCACAGAGGTCACAGAAGGGAAGCAGCTGGCAGCAGATGGGGGCGAGGTGCATTGGTGATATCTCATGAGGCAGCTGGCGGAGCAGAGTGGCCCCAAAGCAAGTGCCTAGATAGCAGAGCAAGCAAGGTGCCTTCCCCTCCCCCCACCAAGGTGGGAGGTGAACTCCTGCAGATGCACCCCTGAACTCAGGGGCTTCACTGACCAAGGACAAGAACTGTGAGTGGGCTGTGGTGGAGGGAGAAGGGAGGGACTTGTTAAAGGAACTGTTGGTTGTTGGACAAAAGAACCAGAGGCAAAAGGTCACTGCCCAACGTACTCTGGGTGGCTGTTTGGCTCATGATTTTATGTTTATGAATCCTGCTTGCAGCGATTTGCTGGTGGAGATCTAGGGCAGCAGCAGTGAGACCACAGAAACAGACACAACCTGAAGACTGGGAATCCTGAGTAAATCCATGTTCCAAGACCTTGAGTCGCTGCCGAGCTGGAACAGGCAAACAAATTGCTGTTTTCTATCACTTCACTTTGTCATTAATAAAAGCTGAGACTCACCCTGGAGCTTCCCAGCCAGTTCACGGAGGCATCTGGGGAGAGAATGACAGTTACACATTGTCACTTGGGTGTAAATGCCCTTAAGGGAAGGCATCTTCTTGGGCAGCACTGAGCACAAGGGAGCCTGATCAGGGTCGCTAGGGGATACTGAAGCAGAAGGATTTAATGCGGCTGTTGAAGATGTTCAGTGGAAACTGTCTGTCTGGGTTTCACCAGAGCTATTTTCTTACAAACAGGGTCAGCTTTTGGCAGAAAATTTAAATTTTTTCTCAAAAAATATTTTCTCATAAAAGAATGGTCCCAAACTGAAATATTTTGAATGTTTTGGCCAACCCCAGGAATCTTGTCATTAAAAATACCACCATGGTGTTGCATGGGACTTGTAGATGGCCTTGTGCAGTGGAGGTGACAAGTGGGGGGAGGGCATATAGGATCAAGTGCCTCCCAGATTGGCCTGCTGGGGGGGAGGGAGAGGGGCTCTGTCCTTCTCCCCCTGCACCTGTCCCCCAGCACGCTCACCCCTGTCCCTGGCAACTGGGCCTGAGCGTGGAGTGGAAGGGGCGGAACCAAACACTTCTCATGCTGGCTGCTCCAGGTCACTGCTCTGTGTGGCGTGATGGCTGCCTGCAAAGCCTGCCAGGGGAGGTGGTGGCAGTGAGCCACCCGCCCTCCCAACGCCTGGGCCCAGCTGCCAGGGATAGGGGCTGAGTGAGCCCCTCTCCCTCCCAGCATGTTTCTGAATCGCTCAGCCCCTGTCCCCGGCAGCTGGACCCGGGCCAGGGGTGGCCCACCACCTCCCAGCCAGGCTCTGTCAGGCAGCTGCTGCATTGCAAAGAGTCAGCGACCCAGAGTGGCCAGCTTGAGCCACGCAAAACGTGGCTCCCTCCTGCTCCCTGCCCAGGCCCGGCTGCCAGGGAACCCGGCCAATCGTGCCAGGGAGGAGGCGCAGCAGGAGAAAGACAGAGCACCATGAGTAATGTGGGGAAGGGAGAGAGCGGCGGCACCGGGCTGGGCACAGGGAGGGGAAGTCGCTGGGAAGAGGAGACACATGAGGGAGTCGTGTCCTCCCCTTTAGATTGTGCCCCCCAGCCTGGGGAGTCCCGAATTGTCTGTGCTTGTGCTGATATTCTCCTCTACAGGCAGGGCTGTATGGCTGGATTTCATCTCCCATGATGCACCACAGCCAGGAACTCCCATGATGTACTGCCTACCATCACCAATTGGGGAGAAAGTGGTGCATCCTGGGAGAGCCAGAGATCCAGGCTCAAAGAGGAGATCAGGAACAGGAGGCACCTGAACTACAGCTCCCACGAGGCACTCCTGCACCTTTTTGAATCAAAATATTTTCTTTTTCAGTTGAAATAATTCAATTTTTGATATTTCACTGAAAAGTTGAAATATCCCACAGAAATTTTTGAGAAAAAATAGACAAAAATCATTTCTATCTAAATATTCCACAGAAAAAAACCTATTTTCCAACCAGGTCAAGGATTTAGTGATCCACTGGGTTAATTTATAATTAAATTATTGCCAGGAAGTCAAAAAAGTATGGATTGGATGAATGGACTACAAGGTGCATAGAAAACTGGCTACATCATCGGGCTCAACCGGTAGTGATCAACTGCTCGATCGATATCTAGCTGGCAGCCCATATCAAGCAGAGTGCTCCAAGGGTCGGTCCTGGGGCTGGTTTTGTTCAACATCTTCATTAATGATCTGGATGGTGGGATGGATTGCACCCTCAGCAAGTTCGCGGATGACACTAAGCTGGGGGGGGGGAGGTAGATATGCTGGAGGGTAGGGATAGGGTCCAGAGGGACCTAGACAAATTGGAGGATTGGGCCAAAAGAAATCTGATGAGGTTCAACAAGGACAAGTACAGAGTTCTGCATTTAGGAAGGAAGAATCCCATGCACTGCTACAGGCTGGGCACTGACTGGCTAAGCAGCAGTTCTGCAGAAAAGGACCTGGGGATTACAGTGGACGAAAAGCTAGATATGAGTCAACAGAGTGCCCTTGTTGCCAAGAAGGCTAATAGCATATTGGGCTGCATTAGTAGGCGCATTGCCAGCAGATCGAGGGAAGTAATTATTCCCCTTTATTTGGCACTGGTGAGGCCACATCTGGAGTATTGTGTTCAGTTTTTGGCCCCCCACTACAGAAAGGATGTGGACAAATTGGAGAGAGTCCAATGGAAGGCAATGAAAATGATTAGGGGGCACATAGGGAGAGGCTGAGGGAACTGGGCTTATTTAGTCTGCAGAAGAGAAGAGTGAGAGGGGATTTGATAGCAGCCTTCAACTACCTGAAGGGGAGTTCCAAAGAGGATGGAGCTTGGCTGTTGTCAGTGGTGGCAGATGACAGAACAAGCAGCAATGGTCTCAAGTTGCAGTGGGGGAGGTCTAGGTTGGATATTATGAAAAACTTTTTCACTAGGAGGGTGGTGAAGCACTGGAATGGGTTACCTAGGGAGGTGGTGGAATCTCCATCGTTATAGGTTTTTAAGGTCAGGCTTGACAAAGCCCTGGCTGGGATGATTTAGTTGGGGATTGGCCCTGCTTTGAGCAGGGGGTTGGACTAGGTGACCTCCTGAATCAACCCTGATATTCTATGATTCTATTATTCTAAGTGGAACAGAGCCCGACAGGTTGTGTGTGACTGCTTCTCAGGGGGCTAAATCTCCCTCTGGGATGTGCACTCCTCAGGGCTTCCAAACACTTTGCACATTTAGGGGCTTTTTAAACAAGAGTTTTCTCTATTTATACTTCCAACCTCTCACACTCTGAAATAAGAGTATCCCCCACGTACGTATCTCAGACTTCAGCCTTGGGCCTCACAATACAGCAACAGGTGGGCACCAATTCCCCACCAAGGCACAGTCTGTTGGGACTTATTGCTGTGTTGTCACATCCTGGTCCACATTTGCAGAGGGTAGGAAGGACTGGTCAGCACTGGGCAGACCCAGCTCCCAGTGAAGAGGGTGGAACACATTCTAATGGGAGCTTTCCCCAGAATGTGCCCTTTCCGTGAACGACGGGACGTGCTAACACTTTGCCTCAGTCCCCTAAGCCATGGCAATGCAGGAGTGGGGATTACAGACAAAGGGTGGGACAAAGGAACTTCAGGGACTCAGATGCATGAGCCCTGGGACGCCAAGAACTCTTTCTCCTCATTCACTTTGATCACAGGCAGTTTGTTGTTGTAACTCTTGGCCAGACAGTTTGATCTGGGATCTGTTCATCCCCCACCAATTAACACATTTACTCCCAGCCCCCACCTTTCTCCCTCATGTGCAGGTGACCCCAGTAACTGCAACACTTTACAAAAGCTCTTACATTCAATATGATCTCCAGGAGTGTTGCTGGTGTCATGCTGGACTCGTTCCCTGTGGGGAGTAACAAAGTATCAGTGATGCTGTGTGTTTTCTCTCTGTTTTCAGAGATCTGACTGTGAGGAGATTTCTTCCCATGATGGCTGGTTCTCCTGCTAGGACCGTACATCTCCATTCAGCTCACACTCAGTTCCTTTGCATATTTTTCACCCAAATAAAACTGGATTTTTGGCCCACGTCTGCTCACAATGTGTCAGTGCTGGAAATCTGAACATTCATCATTAAGGATCAACTGCAAATTCTTTGCACAGTGTGGAAATTCAACTTCACGTCCCCAGCCTCTTTACTTCTCGCCCTGTCTGCTAACCAGCTCCCACATCCCAGGAGGGCAGGGTGGGGGTGTTTGGGGGCAGAGGCTGGTCATATGGCAGGAGGAGGGAAGGAGGGAATGTTTGGGGAGACGCAGCTGCTCAGAGCCGTACAGGTGAGAGGGGCGCAGGAGGCAGATAGGGAAGGGGAGGGGAGGGGAGGGTCTGTGTGTCATGTCCTCTCCGACCCTGCCCCTGCACCCACTATCTTTATTGACAGAGTCCCTGCACTGGGAACCCAGGCTGGGCTGGACACTGGCAGAGCCTAGAAACTGCCTCTAGCCTCCCCACGTGCCTTTCCCTCTCTGTGTCCAACTGGACACCCAGCCGGTCACCCCATGGACTCCCTGGCTGGTCCCACCATCATTCCCATCTGGGTTGGGGCCGTGTAGATTTCCTGAAGTCCCTCTCAGGGCAATATGCAGCTGATGAATCAGCTTCGAGCTCTGGGGCCATGAAGCTGTCATGAGTCAGGCAGGGTTTAGAACAAGCATATGGGCCTTGTGACCCTCAAAAGGGCTGAAGCAGCAGGTGCTGGCTGCAGAGCAATGGGGAGCGACCCATAGACACAGTCTGAGGGGTCCCTGCAGGGTCTCTGTGTGTAGAGAGAGGGGAGGGGTGCCACAAAACCCCTTGATGGGGTGGTGGGCAGACAGCGAGCCAACAGCACTTAGCAGCTCCCCCGGCACTGGGGGTAGCCTGGAGCCCCAATGAGCTGGTCCCCCGGTCCATGCCGCAGAGGTGCCCAGCTCAGAGCCCCTTCTGCACAGCGCATTGGTCACACGTACGGTGTGCTCTGAATCCCCATGGGTGTCCCTGCTGCCCGGCTCTCCCTAGCAGGCAGGGGAGTGCTATGACTGCCAGATGCACAGACCTGCACCAAAATCACAGCCGCTGTGATGGAACCCACTGTGGGTGTTTTGGGGCGAGTCCGTGTGTGGACGCGCCGAGAACTGGTACTAAACCAGCTGCAGCTGATGGAGCTAATGTAACGCTGACAGACACCAGTCTTTGGCAGGCAGGATCAAACCTGGGATCTCTGGAGCTTAGTGCATGAGCCTCTACCGATTGAGCTAAAAGCCAACTACCGCTTAGCTAAGGCTGTAGAATAAACTCATTTTGTCTCTCTTTCTAAGTGGTCTCTGTGCGACTAGATGGGACAGAACACCAGTTGGGTGCTACCCACTGCAGCTGGATGGACTGGAGACCCTTGGTTACCAGCCAGGCCTGGCCACTCCCAGCCCCACCCTGGAAGAACAGACCCGGTTCTAGGGAACTGGCTGGGTCGCTCGGTGTCGCTTTGTTGCCGACCAACCCCGACATTCCCGAATGTAAACGGGGTCACTTTCATTCTTTCAAACCCCTGAGGGCGATTTTCAAACACGCTCACTCTGCTGCTGGTGAATTTGATGGGAACATGCTGCTTTGGCAAACCCCTTCCTTAAAGTGTCTCCTCCTAACCTCCAGATCCCATCCTGACCAGGGAATCCATCCTTCCCTGGCCTTTTCAAAAATTCCTCCAGAACAGACTGAAACCCCCTGCAGCAGGAGAGCTGAGCCACTCAGCTGCCAGCCCATCCATGAGGCAGAGAAAAGGACCCAGAAAGGAAATGAGAAGGGAGAGGGAATAATCTCCTCCTACCTTTGATCCCTTGGTAGAGACACGACTGGAAGCAGTGAGACAATGTGATCAGAGACGAGGACACGTTTTCTCGTGGGCAGAGAGAGAGAGAGAGACTGAAACTGAGTGACACGGCCCCAATTCATCATCGTATTGACACATCCCCATGGCCCAGCCCAGAGCTCTCCTCCACCAGCTCCACTGACTGCCCCTGGGAGCGCTGTCCCCAAGTATCACAATTTAAGCTCCAGTCTCATGGCATTTCATGTTCTACATAAAGCCCCAGGTCTGAGAGTCAGGGGGTTCAGTGAGAATCTTGACTTTCATTAAAAAAACCCTAAATTTATAACCCTCGTGTTTGGAGAGAAAAGCCTGAAAATGTGACCTGAGAGACCCCGCAAAGATCAACCCCCCCAGGCAAATACAGAGACCCCACACTGGTGACTTGCAGGAAATCCCATGAGTTTAAAGCCAATCTTGAGATTGTTGGGGTGACTGGAGTGCTTTGAAAGCTTGGGGCTGGGGACGCTGTGTGAGGAAAGGTTGGCAGGGCAGAGCTGTGTCCAGAGCTCTATTTTCAGAGTTCTTAGAACCTGATTCAGGAAACAACTTACACACGGGCACAGGCGTACAGGCCCTTCCTGACTAGGGGATGCCTTCCTGAACTGCAGCCTTAGTTACCTGCATGTCGATATTCCATCCATACACACACCCCTGGCTGACTCCTAGATTATAACCATCTATGGGGCAGGGGCTGTCCCCTTCATTACTGATATGTGCAGTCCTGGTACAGTGGGGTCCTGATCCCTGATTATGGCTCCAGGGCACAACAGTAACATACCTAATAAATAATGTACAGCACCTAGCACAGTGAGGCTGTGATCCCTGACTAGGGCTCCAGGGTGCTGCTGCAATACAAATAATTAATCACAATGATAATCCCTTTCATCATCTATTTGATCTTTCTCCCCAGCCAGCTTCCCAAAACCAAATAATCAATTTCACTGTGCCTTTGATCATCTCTCTTCCCCCATCCCAGACACACTGGGTACAGGGGGTCGAAGGGGTTGTCTCTGCCACATTTGTCTGTACATTTGCTAAACTGCTTGACCTCACTGTCATACCCACCTTTCTTTCCCAGCAGATAAAGCACCACAGCCAGAACCAGGACGGCAGGGATTGTAATTCCCAGCAAGAGCTTCAGACCCAACCCTAGGAAAGAAACTCTCTGTGAATGGCCTCTCCAAGCAGCCACCGGCAAGTCCCCACTGGCTGGAGCTGGCTGAGTCCTATGGTGACATACCTGGGGAGCTCACCCCGCAGTTATCTGCAGGACGACATTATTGGCTGTCCTTTGTGAGTAACGTTTGTTGAAGTTTTTCCAAAAAAAATTTTTGCAAAACTTTTTTTTAAAAATCAAAACACAGTTTAACTGAAATCAAAAACTTTCCCTGAAACAATTCACATGCAAGGACCTTCTTAGTCTTTCCACAAACATAATTTTGAAATGAAAGATAGCATTTAGTTTAGTTTTGAATTGATAGTTTTGTCTCATTTTGGTTTTGAAATGCCCCCAAAAGGAAACTGTCTTCTCAAAATGAGGCAAAATGAACAATTTTTGTTCAGCTTCATGAATATTTTTTCATCAAAACACTGAAATTTCCCATCATACGTTTTGAATGAAATAGTTTTCTTCACAATGTTTTGTGGCAACAAACCTGGATTTTCCCCCAGCTCTGAGGGCGAGCTCCTCAAGGCAGGAAACATCCCTGTGGGAACTGCCCTGCTTTAGGGAAGTATCACTATTTGGGACAGCACCCAGGTACAAACTTAACTTCAAACAGCCATTTTAAGGACTGTAGCAGGTGCTTAAAGTTAAGCACATACATAGGTGCTGTCCTGGATAGGGTTGGACTGGAGCACACACTTGAGAGTTTTCCTGAGTGAGGGCCAGAGATCTGTACAGCATGCAGAGACGTATGCTGAGCTGGTCTACAAATACCCAGTGGAAGAGTTTTCCATCAGAAAATGCTGTTTCTTCAAAATCAAAACCTTTTGACAAGGTTCTTCAGTCTTTTGGAATCGAAATGTTGCTGAATCTGAAATTTTGACTTTTCATCCTGATTCAGGATTTCTCACGGGACAGCCGTGTTCCCAGCAGCTCTTGAGGCACAGATAACATTAGTGTTGCTCTGGCAGGAGTCACTAGGTGATGCTGTTACTAAACCATTTTTCCTTCCCATACAAGCGCTGTATGCAGCCTTTGCAGGCATCCTCTTTGGGTGTTGGTCTGTTGATGCAGGTGCTTTGCGGGAAGCTGGGACAAACAGCCAGGTTGGGGCTCTGCTAAAGTCAGTTCCTGGGACATGGTTGCTTCCTGGGAACCGGGTACTGGTGCTCAGCTGAGATTCCTTAAAGAAGGGTTTGCCTGTGTAAGCAGAGTCAGGATGAGCTCTACCCTGACATCTGGTGGTGAATTATGGCAAATGTGGAAAAGAACTCCAGAGGCTGATCTTGTTTGCATAGGCACACTCACCCGCCTGGCATGAGACAACAGCAACTGAAAGTGGTTACTTTGGATGGGGTCGGATTCCCAGTTTCTCTGTTATTGGGGCAGGAGGAATAAAGTGTTGTTACCCTGATTCTATGAATCAAGGATAATGAAACTGTTTTATGACAGAGGGTCTCACCATCACCTAAGTAGCACTCGCTAGACAAGGAACATGGGTTCCAAAACCCAGTGAATTGAGAGAGGAGGGGAACAGGTATTTGTTCCTGATGGTATGGGTCTCCTTTGAGGGACTGAAGCACTAATTGCACTATTTTCTCTTGCCACTGTTGAATGTCAGAGCTAACTTTGATTCCATTAGAAGTTTAGTTACAGGCTGCTGCACTGAGTTCACTTTGGGCCAATGGTGCATCAGCGCTGGGGCTCCCCTACTATGAGCTGAAATCACAAAAGAGCTAAAGTTACTAAGAGCTGAGATCACTGAGTGCTGTGTTAACTAGTGGGGGAGCCTGATGCTATATTGCTAAGCGGCTGGCGGAGCAGCGAATGGCTTGGAGCCTTGCAGGGATGGTTGGAGCGGCCCAAGGAACGGTGGAGCATTTTGCGGGGATGGCTGGAGCGGCTCACAGGTTGCTGAGCGGAGCGGAGCAGCTCGTAGAGCAGAGCAGTTCGTGGGATGGCAGGAAGCGGTCTGGCTTGTGGTGAAGGCTGCGGACGAACCCCACGGAGAGGCAGCCGGTCGGCCTCGGACCACGTAAGGCGCCCCTTAACACCCTGTGTGCCCCCCCTTTTACTCTGGGGCTGCACTGACCAGGGACAGAGACTTTGGGGGTTGTTGGACTTTTGGGACTTTGGGTGATTCCTGGGTTGCTGGACCCAAGAGACTTTGGGGGTATTGGACTTTGGGGACTCTGCGTGATTTTTGGGTTGCTGGATTCAAGAACCAAAGGGAAAGGACACAGCCCAATTTGCTGGGGTGGGTCTTTTGCTCCTGGTTTGTGTTATGAATCCTGTTTGTGGTGTTTTTTCCAATTTAATGCTGATATCGTTTACTTCATGTTATTAAACATTTTCTGCTACACTCAGACTCCATGCTTGCGAGAGGGGAAGTATTGCCTCTTAGAGGCGCCCAGGGGGTGGTATGTAATTGTCCCAGGTCACTGGGTGGGGGCTCGAGCTGGTTTTGCATTTCGTTATTGAACCAGAACCCCTAGATACAGAACCCGGCCCTTGTTGCTGTCAACTTATATGGGCAGAAGGGTTACACCTGCATGCTGTTTGTGACACCTCTGTTCTAGGACTGGAGCACAGCATAAATAACTAATTACATAGAGAGACAGAACTTGTGAGCCCAGGTGTGATGATGCCTCTGGTGCCTCCTTCCAGAACAACAACAAATAAAGTGATTGCAGAGGGAGGAAATAATTCACTGACTGCCGGTTTAGAAGAGGAGGTCAGTGAACTCCAGAGGAAACTCCTTCCCACCAGAAGGGTTTGGGATTCCCCCATTGAAAGAGCCATTTTCCTGCCCTGCAACAATGTTGCCCAGCTCAGCAATGCTGGTTAAAGCCTGGGAGAGCTGCAGGAAGAATGCACTGCACTGGATGAGCCCATCACCCTGTTGTCATTGTGTGTTTCCTCTACATCCATCGCCACGGCGATCATGCTCAGACTGGGGGTTGCCCAGCCGCGGACTCAGCTTCTCCTAAATAGAGTCCCCAGAATAAAAAAACACTTCAGAAGCATTTACCTTGCAGGGAGGAACCCCTGACACCGCCACTGCTGGAGTCATCACCAAGGCAATAAATACACAAGAGCCATTGTCACGGCGATCACACTCAGACTGGCGGTTCCCCAGCCCAGGACCCATTTTTCCCTAAATAGAGTCCCCAGAATAAAGAAACGCCTCAGAGGCATTTACCTTGTGGGGAGGAACCCCCGACACCGCCACTGCTGGAGTTATCACCTAGGCAATAAATACACAAGAGATCAGAGCAGAGCATGGCCCCACTCCAGGCCCATATGCTGCCCTAGCACAACTACACCAGGGGTAATAACTGGCTGGTGGCCATGCTGCTGAAAGGGGCCTGGGGTTAGAGTGACTCACAAACTGAATCTGAGTCAGCAGTGTGATGTAGTTGTGAAAAGGGCTAACGTTGTATGTAAGACACGGGAGGTCATTGTCCCGCTCTGCTCTGCACTGGTGAGACCTCAGCTGGAGTGCAGAGTCCAGTTCTGGTTATCACATTTTAGAAAAGATGTGGAGAAATTGGAGAGAGTCCAGAGAAGAGCAACAAAAATTATCAAAGGTTTAGAAAACCTGACCTAGAAGGAAAGTTAAAAACACTGGGCATGTTTAGTCTCGAGAAAAGAAGACTCTGGAGAGACCTCATAGTCTCCAAATACATTTAGTGCTGTTATAAAGAGGATGGAGATCAATTGTTCTCAGTGCCCTCTCAAGGTAGGACAAGAAGTAATGGGCTTAATCTGCAGCAAAGGAGGATTACGTTAGACAGTAGGAAAACTTTCTAACTATAGGGCTAGTGAAGCTCTGGAATAGGAATCCAAGGGAGGTTGTGGAATCCATGTCCTTGGAGGTTTATAAAACTGAATGGACAATCTTCTCTCAGGGATGGTCCAGCTTTACTTGGTCCTGCCTCAGTGTAGGGGGCTGGAATTTATGACATCTTGAGGTCCTTTCCAGCCTGACATTTCTATGAAGTCCCTGACCCCATCTTCCAGGGCTGAGCTGGTGTATATATATGTACACACACACACATGCCCCCTCTTACCGGTGATGCTGAGGCGCTGGGCAGAGCTGAGCTGGGATCTGGTCACCTGGTTGTTGCTGTCCTTGATCTCGTACCCACAGGAATAATTCCCAGACCTGCCCCTGGACACCATGTGGTTATAGTAGTAGGTGATCTTCTTCTCTAAGCCCCTCTGGGATGAAACCTCCTCCCCGTCCTTGCAGAAGACGACGCGGGTGAGCAGGAGCTGGGAGAACACGGAGCACTTGAGCCACACGGAGTCCCCTGGCTGGGTGGACGTCTGGCTCAGGTGGAGGGCGGGGGCATGGAGAGCGCCTGGTAATGGGAATGGGTCAGAGCTGTTAGTGGGGTGTTGGTGGTGCCCGGTGCTGTCAATGGGGCAGGAGGTAAATGACAGGTGGGGCTGTACCATGTCTCAGATGGAGGCTCTGATTCCAGCCCAGCTGTGCAGACAAGAGGGATGGGCTCTCTCTTGTGACCAGAAGCTTTATTAAGTGGGATTATTTGGGTTGCTGAAGAGTGGGAGGGTCAGCCAGGCTGGGCTCCCATTGGCGTCCCTGATGAGGGCACTTGCTCAACCAGAACGGGCAGTATGGCCAGGAGAGAGGCGACCACTGCGTGGCCGGCCCCTGGTGATTGAGGGTTGTCTAGGGCCCAACCAACACCTCGGTCTGGGTCATACGGGAGCTCAACCTGGGTTATATAATGGTCCCTTCTGGCCGTACCCTCTCGAATGCTGCCTGCCCACCCAGGGCTGACTATTAACGGTGCTGCTGACATTTAAGAACGAGATGCAGGCTGAGTGAGCTCCAGGGGTGAGCTCCAGGGGAGAGACCTGTGGCTACAAGGGGAGCCCGTGCATGGGAAGGTAAATCCCTTGGGGTCAGAGCCATGATGTTCTTTGCTTCCCAGGGCCAGTGCCCCAGGGGTGGGATGGGCTGTGGACGTGGCTCTTTCGCCAGCCTGTCACACTGGCCTCGGGTCAGAGCAGAGCTGAGAGGTAGTAGGACAGAGAGGGGTCACCCAAGAGATCTGCTTTACTTGCCCAGATCTCACACAGCCCCGTCTGCCTTCCTGAGCCATTGCCACTGGCACCGCACTGAGCAGGGAGCCTCCCACAAGGTCATGACTAAACGCCCTGGAGGGGGAGGGGTAAATGCCATGGGCAGATTGGGGACAGACAGACAGACGGACTCACCGGGAGCTGAACAGATCGCCTGGCTGCTGGGACTCAGCACTGGGAACAGAAAGGAGACATGTGGTTAGTGCTGGAGATAAAATCTCCCCCTTTTCTGAGATCCCTCTGCAGGGACAAAAACTGCCTTTAATAGATAGTACAAAAATTTCCGATTCCTGTTTCGGTGATGAACCAAACCAGGCAGGATGTTGGCTCTGGGGCATGGCAGGTTCCTCGCACACACAGACCTTGGCTGAGCTGGGAACCGCCTTTCCCTTCAGCTCTCTAGAGGGCCAGATCCTCAGCTGGTGTAAACCGGCATTGACGCCTGTGGAGCTACACTGATTTACACCAGCTGGGGTTGTGCCCCCCACTGACTCCAGTGGAGTGACACCCATTCACACCAGCTGGGGTTCTGCCCCTATTGACTCCAGTGGAGTGACATCCATTCACACCAGCTGAGAATCTGGCCCATTAGCTCTCATACTCAGTGCTTCTCCTGGTTTCCATTTCTCCCCACTGAAGAGGATTTGCGGACAGGGCCAAGGGCTGCTCTCAGTGCTGTTTCCTGCCAACCTGCTGTAGTGGGGCTTCAACTTTCTACCCTGGGCCCCAGCGAGTCTAATGCTGGCCCTTCTTGGTGCTGCCACCCCCCCCCCCCAAAACCTGCTCACCGCCCCCCACGGGAGCCCAGACCCCTAGTTGAGACCTGCTGACCTAGAGGGCCAGATCCTCAGCTGTCGTAAACTGACATTGACTCCCGTGGAGCTACACTGATTTACACCAGCTGGGGATCTGGCCCAGTAGCTCTCACACTCAGTGTTTACACTGGTTCCCATTTCTCTCCCACTGAAGAGGATTTGCCGACAGTCTGGGCCAGAGGCTGCTCTTGCTTCTCTTTCCTCCCAACCTGCTACAAATTACCACAGGATTCCCACATACTCACCGGGAAGCAAGAGGCACAGAGACAGGATCATCAGGGCAGCGTGGGAACCACTTGAGATGGAAACAGCCCAGCAGCTTCTTTTGCTGACAGGGTTGGGAGGGGACAATCTGTAGTCACTTCCTGCTCCCACCTGCCCACACTGCCCTGTCTGGGAAGCTTCGGTCTCTATCTCTGCTCGATCTGTCCCTGTCTGCTCCCCAGGGTTGGATGCTCCAGCAAGCACCTCTCCCTGCTCCCAGGTCCCCGGGGGTCTGTAGGGCTCAGGCAGGAGAGATGCTGCAGCCTCTCTCTGACCTGCTCTGTCTCTTCCTTGGGTCTGATAATCATCATCACTCCCCATTTCCTGCCCCGAGCCGCCCCCCTTCCGTGCTCCGGCCACAGTATCTCTATTTAGGGCTGGAAGATTGAGAACCAAAGGGGCCTGGTTTGCTTATTTGAGTCTAAACATATCACTGAGGAAACAACTCCCATCCCATCTCACTGCCTGCGGACCAATACAGCCCCCTGGCTAAAGGCACAGCTGGGCCGGGGTGAAAGGTCACTGGGTGACTGGGGGGCCTGGGATGTTGGATGAGTCTGAACCTTTTGCTTCCACCCTGGTCTCCAGTCCCTGGTGAGAAGAACCCAGCTCCTCTAGGGGGTAATTCCCTCTGGTGTTAAGGGGATATAAATGGGGTCTGGGCTTCATGTGGGAGCCTCTGCACAGGGGTAAATTTGTGCCCCAGAGAACAGCAACCATAGGTCTGCACTGGCTGCCCCACCTGCTTAGTCTCCACCTACCCCATCCTCTACAACCAGCTCCAGCCGCTTCTGCACATCTGTCCTGACTGCCCCCACTCCCCATTCCAGGCTGTTGAGGAGTCTGCTGTCCCTGCTGAGACCGGTACCAGGTCCCTTCCCCCTACCCTGGTTCTCTCTCAATTCACCCCGCACTGCCCAGGGGGAGAAGAACACAAGACAGTTGAGAAAGAGCCTCCAGAAGTGACCTCTGATCAGGTGGGAGCTGGAATCAGTGTGACTAAGCAAGTGGGGGAACCAGGGCAAAGGCCAAAGAAACATGTGCAATAGAAATGTAAGGGAAACTTATTAAAACTGATGTGGGTTTTTGGTTGGGTAGCTCCCAGTACCAAGGGGAGGGGTCGATGGAAAATGAAGACTCTGAGACTGACAGTCCCCAGGAGCAATGGGGAGACGCCAGTGCTCCAGGTCAGCCTGAATGACAGGGCAGGCAGGCTAATGAGGGAGTCAGGAGGCCAGGAGGGTCCCATCCTCCATGTGAGATGGAACTGCCCTGGGTCAGAGCGGGGCAGAGCTAAGGAGAGAGCAGGAGCCCGAGCTGAGCTGGGGACAGAGCCTCACCAACTGAAGCCAGAGAGAACCAGAGAAGCAGCCAAGGGGGCAGCTCTGTGCTGGGAGAAGAGCCAGAGAAGTAGCCCAGGGAGCAGATCCATGCTAGGAGGGCAGCAGCAGCAACCAGGGCCAAAGAGGCCAGAGGAGGTAGAGCAGCAGCAGCGCTGGGGCTGGGGCAGTCTGGAGCCGGGTGTGGTGAGCAGCTGGGAAGTACGATGGGGACCCTTGGGCAGAGGGCCCAGCGTGGGGAGATGCCACCTGTCAAGAGGCCTTGCAAGACTTCCCGGGGTGGGGAGGGGGGGGCGGGCTGACGCTGGAAAGAAGGATTCTGCCACCTCGAGCCTGAGGGCATGTGGCCACAGCCAGAGTAAGTGTCCGATCCGTGCCATCCCTGCAGCACGGCCAGGGCCTGTGCAGGAGCCCCCCAGGAATCCTGGGCCCAACTTTGTCGGGCTTACAAGGACTTTGCCACATGGGAGAGTCGGAGTCCTCAAGGTCAGGCAGGCCTTTGGGTAAAGGGAGTGGGAGCAAGGACTCAAATCCTTTCGCTAGCCAATTCCACTGGGGTAGTGAATAACCCAGGAAAGTTCCCGACAATAGCCGGACCATTTCCCTACCCACAGAAAGAAAGTCTTGTGAACAGACATTAAGACCTCTGTGGGAAGCCAAACAGCAGAGGGGCTTCAAGAGAAATGTGTCAGGAGTACAAGGCAGAGCAGTTTGGCAGAGCAACTTTTCAGGGCAATTGATGTAGTGTAGAGATATTAAAGTAGGTACTAACAGTGATTCCCCCAACTAACAGTGATTCTCCCAAGTGACAGTGACACCCCCCCCCCCCAATTTGTCCCCCACACTTTAAAATCCAACAGTTTCACCAAGTACAAAAATCTCTTGGGTCTTCTGTTAAAACCTGTAAGCTACTCTCTGTAGAAACCATTGATTGTATCTGTCCTGTGAAAGATACTTTATTACTATGTAAAACTTACAAACAAGTTAATTGACTTTGTTCTTGAAGTGAACACTATGTTACCACCCTTGATACAATGTAAACAAACGCTATAAGCCGGTAAGTGACTTTCACTTCATTGTAACAGCAACGGCTCCTAGGAACAGACCCCCACCCTCTGTGATTACAGGGACGGGAGTCTCAAATGAATTAGCACACACCCTGAAAGTGGTGGCGACAGTAAATTAAAATCTGGTTTAGATATGGAATGTATATTGATGAATGCTTGATGTACATGAATGGTTAAGGAGGTGCCAGCCTGGAAAGGGAGTATACATCGGCCGAAGAATGTATCAAGTGGACCACCAGAACCTCCGGAGCGTAAACTGGGACCCACCCCATCACCTGGAAGGATGAGAAACACAAACTTTGGACAGTGTGGAGCCACCAGGAATGTGCCCAGGAATGTGCCAGCTGCTGATTGAGTCAGCAACAGCAGGATGAAACAGCTCCCATAGACTAACATAGGAATTAATTCCTATAAGAATGGACTCACAAGACTGAGGATTTTGAATCTCTGGTTCTGCTGCCAACCTCCAGGAGCATCAGGTGCACCTGACACGGACTCGGCTCCATCCTCATGACCAAGATACCTGGCCAGTAACTTGGCATGAACAACTTCTAGGCTGGTAACTATAACACCTATACAGAACTTGAATGAATGAATATGTGTGTATGTGTGTGTGTGTGTGTGTATAAGGAATAAGTAGTGATAGGAATAAGTAGTCAAACGACATTGTTTACTTTTATCTTTTGCTTTATTATTATATTTACAATAAATGTTGGGTCTTTGCTTATCCCTCTTAATAAGATCCTGCTGGTTTTTATTCTATTGGTATAACAGCAGAAACAGATTGTTGTGGGATGGTGGCTGGGCAGATTTCACCACTGGGATGGAGTCAGCTCTGCAGATCAGCTGGACAGGGCAGGTGTGCGTGGGGGGAGGTCAGATGTTCAGGGGATGGTCAGCACTGCTCAGGTGAGGGTCAGAGGAGCACAGTTTGACACTACCTGTCATAAGCAGTGCCCAGAAAACAGCAGTGTGGAAAAGGGTAAATATTTGTGGCAAGTTTTTAAAAATGATTGTTTCAAAACCTTTTGTGAAAAGTATTTTTTTTCCATCTCTTGGCAAAATGGTAAAAATGGAGGGAGGGGAAATTCAAACATGAAAACTTTTTTTTAAAGAATACTTTTTTAAAAAAAAAATATTTTAATTTTCCAGTTTTCTTTTTACAACCCCCCCCCCACTCCCCTAAAGGTTGTAATTTTTAATTTGTAAAAATGGAAACTTTGGAAAAAATGAAAATGTTTGATAAAAACTGTCATTTTTAGATCACAGCATTGTGGTGGCTCTAGCCCAGAGTGATCCCCGGGGCTGTGGGTCAGGCTGAGCTGCTGGCACCCTTGGATGGCAGCCGGGCCCTGCTTGTAGCTCAGACAATGCTGCCCAGAAAGGGGCTGATCCAAAGCCCCTTGGTGTCAATGGAAAGACTCCACTGACTTCACTGGCCTGGGGATCAGGCCGCCGTGTAAGAGGGTTGGTTCTCTTGTGATACAGAAATGGCTTTCACTTGGAGAGACCCCAACCCAGACCCGCCGCAGGATCAGGGAAAGTCTCCACCATGGGAGGGTGAAGGGGAGGTTGAGGACAGGATCATGAACAGTGCATAGCGAGATGTGAAGAAGAGGAACTCAGCCTGCCTCCCGCCCCACCCCGCCCCCCAAGCTGCAAACTCAGCTGATACATGAAGCAAGAGCATCTGCAGAATTATTTCCTCCTGCTGCACAGACCCTGCAGCTGCCTCACAACACAGACCCTGAAAGGTGCAGAGAGACGGCTCCACACATGGAAGAAATGACCAGGGATCCTCTCTATGCTAGTGCTTTAACAGAGACTTGAAAGGAATCAGCTGCACAGAGCCTGCAATAGAGAGAGAGATTGATGGATGGATGGATGGATGGATAGAGACACAGAGAGAAAGAGGATGTATATGGGGGTAGATAGACACAATATTGTTTTTAAATATCATGCTTGGTTTATCACATGGTTAAGCACAGAGACCAAGACTTTCAAAAACGATTAGTAATTTTGGGGGGCCCATTTAAGCCACCTTAAAGGGGCTGATTTCCAGCAGGTGGGGGCTCAGTGCAGTCTGTCTGTCACCCCATAAGCTGTCTCACATTGGGCTCCCAAAACCACTGGCCATTTCAGGTTTGGCCAGAATTGTTTGTGCCAGTTCTTCACGTGCTGAATCTGTGCGTGAGACCAGCTGTAGGGGTGCAAGGGTCTGCTTCCCCATGGCCCATTCTATCCTTGACCCTTGGGTCAAACTGCAGTCAAGGGTGATCAGTGCAGTTGTGATGGGGATTTTGTGATAAAGCTCCTCTGGCACAACCACACAGCGCGGACACTGCGCGGCCAGTCCAGTTCTCAGCTGCCCCGACAGTCCCTGCAGGGTGAACATTGATCATTTCCTGCTGCGGCAATAGAGGCAGCTGTGTGAAAGCTGTGGGCACCCTGACATGTTCCCAAAGCAGCTGGATTAGACCCAGCACCTACCCGTGAAACATACAACCCTGCCGCTATAGTACTTCATGGGAAGTTATCTAGTATCAGCTAAGGGGTGAATTTATACTGCTCCAGTTACACCAGTGTAAATCCCTGGGCACACCCGGGTTCTGGTATAAGAGCCTTTTTCTGGTTTATCATATCTTGTTTTGAAAGCAATATTAACGATAAGCTGTACATTTTTAACAGTGAGGATAATTAACCATGGGAAAAACTTACCAAGGGCTGTGGTGGATTCTCCATTACCGACAATTTTTAAATCAAGGGTGGATTTTATTCTAAAACAGAAGCTCTAGTTCAAACAGGGATTATTTTGGGGCCGTTCTCTGGCCTGTGTTATACAGGGGGTCAGACTATGTGATCACAATGGTCCCATCTGGCCTTAGAATCTATGAATAAACCTGACAAAGGCTCTGATTTGAGAACAAGAGTGTCCCCACAGGAGTTACACCAGCAAAGCTAGAGTGGTTTAATTACACTGGTAAATTTCCCTGTCTATAGAGAAGCTGTGGCATAAAATGCTCTTCCCATCAATGCTTTCCATTTCCTTGTACATCTCCTGTCACTGGAGTATCTGACCCCTCACAATCATTAATGGGTTTATCCTCAGACACTCCTGAAGTTCATCCTCCTTTCACAGATGGGGAGACTGAGGCACAGAGAGACACTAAGTGACTGAGCCCAAGGCACACAGGAGTCTGCAGCTGAGTCAGTGGTTGAACCCAGGGCTCTTGAGCACCAGTCCACTGCCCTAGGCACAAGATTGTTCTTCTTCCCCTCAGTCCCCAGCTGCCCCAATAGCCTGGGTGACAGTGATACCTGCCTGGAAGACCAATGACCCTGGGCTATTTCATCCAAAGAGGGGAAGCGCCTGGAGACTGGGAAACAGGGAAAACATCAGAGACACAAGCTGGGAAATCTGCCACAGGGGATTTAATTGATCTCACAGACAGTTCCACCCCCTGTTGCTTCTGGGCTAGATCCTGCCTCCCTCCCCTGGCCCAAACCCCTGGGCGGGCAGGGCAGAATTAGACCCGGCTCTCCAACCCTGGTGGGGATATTAATGGAGCCAGACGCAGCAGGACTAGAGAGCAATCGGCTGCTGCTCAGAAAAGGGAAGGGAGAGGAGAGTCAGTGCTCCAGCTCAGCGACTCTCTGCACACCCAGTCCAGCTGCTCCGTGCGGCTGCTCAGGATGGGAACCGCAGGCTGAGCTGACAGCGTCCTGAGAATCTGCAGAGTCTCCTGTGCAGACTCTTCTTCCCCCACTCAGCAGTGAGCTCTCCCCGGCCTGACCCCGAGCTAGCAGCCCAGCGGGGCGGGGGCGTATCACATGCTGTGATGTGGGATTGAATAACCTGCTCACACAGTGTTATTTTTGTCCTCACATGTTAACCTGCCTCATTCTCTTTCTCTCATTTAGTCTGTTCTCATGAGGTTTCCAGGGCAGTTTATTTTCAGAGTCGTACATTTAAAGACCAGAAGGAAACAATGGGACCATCTAGTCAGAGTGTCTGCACACCCCAGGCCAGAGAGCCTCCCCCAGGGATCCCTGCATTGAGCTGCTAACTTCTGGCTGAGCTAGAGCCTGTCTGGTAGAAAGAGACGTCCCCTCTCGGGTTAAAGACTCCAAACCGGCTCACATTTCTAAACACTAAGGTGGTTGTGGCTGATCAGTGCAAGAGGGGACCAGGGGGAAGGGAGATGCTGGACTGGGACAGAGCAACTGGAGATGGGCTCTGAGGTTTAGCTCCTGCTGTGGGTCCTAATCTGACCTTCCCCAAAGTCTGGGGTTGTGGACTTGGGGTTCTTCTTTGAGTTTATTATAGAGACATCACCAAAGTACAACCCATGGCACATTTTCAGGGCAGGGGCCGTGCTATATGATACCTGAATGTACAGCATCAACCCACCAATAGCACTGAGGAAAGACAACATTCAATGACGACTGCACCAGGCCCAGCTGAGAATTTTACATCAAGATCTTTTTTTGGATAGAAAACTAGATTTTGACTTAATATTTTTATTTTACTTTTTTATTTGTGGAAGTCTCTCCTTTCGTTGACCATTTTTATTTTGTTGGAAAACCAAAAGCCCAAAATATTTTGAAGTGGCCAAAACCTAATATTCCCTGCCTTAAGCTAATTTTTAGATTATCAGTTTTTTCATCAAAAGTTAAAATTTTATGGCTGAAAATTTCAAAGAAAATTCATGTAAATTTTGCACACAGAAAAAAATTCCATTTTCCGTCCCACTCCAGAGTGCACCAAGCTTAAGCCCTCCAGGATCACAGGTGGAATCTGCCAATGCTCTGTTCTGTGATCTCTTAGAAGTTAATGCAGATTAGCCTGAATGCCTGTGACACAAATGTGGGCATGTGGATGCAGGTCCTGCTGCAGCCCATGGGTGGCACGTGAACCCCCCATTTGGGGAGTCTAGCCCCCTCCCTAATCTCTTCTGCCCAAGGTCCCGCCCCCCGCTCTCGCCCACTCAGGCCAGAGGAGCACCGGCTGGCCGGCCTGAGCCACCCGAGTCTCGCCCCGCCCACCCATCCGAGCTGCCCTGAGTGCTGGCTCTACTGCCTAAGCTATCCCAGCCCACCCATCCAACCATTCCTAAGGATGAAGAGGGGATGACAAGATAATGGATAAGGATGTTTGTTCGAACCAGCAGGAGCAAGGGTAAGGGTGGCGATATGGGTAGTAACTGAGAAGATCTAAAGTGGAATACGTGACTTCTTTATATCAGAGTATAAAAGGAGAAGTCCTAGGAGACAGAGTAGCAGCCGTGTTAGTCTGTATCTGCAAAAAGAACAGGAGTGCTACAAGTAATCCTGTTCCTTAAGTCATAGGAGAGGCATCTTTGTACTAGTCTAGACACACACAGCACTCTGGTGTGCTGATTGAACTGGTACCTTGTTGCAGGCGTCCATGTGTTAGTGGGTGGGTGAAGGTGGCTAGAGGAGGACGCACCACCTTCACCCAGCCACTATCACATGTATGCCTGTGACAAGGTACCAGTTCAATCAGTTCTTATCTGTAGTTCTGATTTTTGGTTGTGTGCCCAACCCAGAGAGGGTTGAAGGTGGATCAACCCCCACGTCTTGGGGAGAGGCACGCTCACCCCAGGGACTAAAATTCCTCATTACAGCTCTGCCTAAGACCCAGGTCTCTAAAGACAAACTCCATTCTGGTCATTTACTGCACCACACCACCTTTCAGAGTGACTAACAGGCTGGGTTCTCATATTTCTATTCATTATAAGCCACACTCCTCTCCTAGATCCAGAGTAAAAGCCACTATTCTTGATCAACCATATTCCACTGCTGACAAGTGAATACTTGTGTAACCCGTTGAGAAAGGGTTTGTCACATTCTTCTCCAGTAGCTGGTTTAAAAAGAATCTAGTCATTACTTATGTGGTTCAGCTAACAAGGGTCTGAACTGGGTGTTTGATGCTTAAGGGTTCAAGCCATGTTGCTGATCTATACTGGGGTAACTCTCTTCATGTTCTGGGTTTGTACAGCGCCTAGCACAATGGGATCCTGGTCCATGACTGGGGTCCTAGGTGCTACCACAGAATCATAGCAGTCTGGCTTTGCGGGATTCACACAGTGAGGAGCCCACTTAGAAACAGGTTTTGTACTTAAAAATTATGATAATCTGTAAATTATGGTGTGAATCTCCAAAATTCTGTAACCGAGTTATTGTGCTGGCAGGATCTGTGTGTGTGTGTTGTTGTTAAGTGTTTTTACACAATTTGTATAGAAGAGCACATGCAGAGCCAAAATTTAGTTATTGAGGATTTTCAGAAATGATTGCACTGGGTTAATCATTTTACAATTCATTTAAAAGGAATGAACTTCATTTTTTAGTAATTAACTTTATAATATTTTATAATGATGAAAATAATAGCTCAATTATTTTACTAAATAAAAAGTATGTGTTTTAATTTACATATTAATTTTAGTTACGTATAAATGTAAATAAAAGAAAAATTAAATTTAAACAGGTTAGTTGTCACAAAAAGTGAGAAGTAACTTAGAGTTCTAAAAGCTTAGATTGAGATCCCCTCAGTTTTACATAAGAGACTTTGTTTATTAACTTTATAGAGATTTCTGAAAAGCACTGGAAAATATCTTTCTTTTTCTCTTATGTGCAGAAATTTTTACTTGGACTTCATGTACACTTCTTCACCTCTGCTGGACTGTGAAATTACTTAGTTACCTAATTAATAAATTAATTAATTAGTATTAAGTACTGTATATGAATGAAAAACCCTGTTACAAACAATAGGAAAATTGACAATACCAAAATATAGATGAACTTTTTCTTTATTATTACATTTAAATAAGTGAATTGGTGAACCAGACTGGTTTTAATAAAATTAAATAACATTTAAGGTATCAAATTAAAAGGAAAGACGTTAGTTTTCCCTCCCTTTTTTTATAACACGGCTTTGTGCTTCTCTGCTGGAAAGTTAACAATAGCACTAACCTTCTGCAAAATTCAGAGTTACAAGAAAGCAGCTTGATTTTTGCTCTTGGAGCTGAGCTTCTCCCAGCCCATGCAGGTCACATGTGTTTCTGTAAACCAGCTGCCCTGACTACTGGCTTCAATGGAGTTTATGAGTCCAGCTACAGGGAGTCTATTGAGCATGCTCAAAACTGCTACACCCAGTTTCAAAACTTGTGGGTGTACAATGATAATTGTGCATCTGCCTAGCAATAGTGCCCCAGACACAACTTATTCCTCTCCCCACTTCGCTCTAGATCTTCTACAGCGATATCTCCCTGTTACACACGTGGGTTACACTCCCAGTCTGACAGCTGAATCCCAAGGCTCCACTGGAGACAGAATAATGCCCAGCTCGGGTACGGAATATTGAAGCAGGGACTGGGGTTGCTGGGGGTCCTGGTTTTGACTGGAATGTTGGGTCGAAAAGGGGACCTGGCAATGTCCGGTCAGCACTAAAAGTCTGGTTACCAGAGTAACCATGATCAGCCTCCCTGCCGAGAGGGCGGGAAGACCAGCAGCTGCTCAGCCCATTGATGGAGAGTGTCAGCTGCATGGCTGGCCAGTGACCCAGTTTTTGGGGGAGGCTAGCGCCCAGTCCCTCCCCTTGTGCCAGAAGCCTCGCCCCTCCCCTTCTCCCCCCTCCCCCACTGGAGCCCAAAGCACCCCTACCATGGCCCCCATCCCTTGGTGAGCCGGGCAGCCAGCCCCAGAGCACCAGGCAGCAGTGCCCCCAGTCGTGGTGCTCCGGGCGGTGCAATCCAAGCGCCTGATGGTCACCACGGCCGCAGCACCAGCTGCGCGAGTCCCTGCAGAAGGCAGGCAGGCCAGCCCCAGTCGGCCTGGGACAGCCAGGGAAGAGCACTGGGAACTGTAGGAGGGGCCTGTCCCTGGGGTAGAGCATGGGCTCCCCCTGCCTATGATAACTGCTGCCCATGCTCAGTGGTAGCTACAGGGGGCATCTCACAGCCCGGGGCAGCAGCTCTGCTTAAGTAGGGGGTCAGCCCAGGGCTCAGGAAGGGCAGCACCCACAGGTTTGCAGTGGTGCTGCGAGCCGAGCGGGCAAGAGGAGGGCAAGCTCTGAGCACACCAAAGAGGCCACGGAAGGAAGGGGGCAACATGCTACCTGCAGGGTGTGCATGTCGGGAGATGGGCTGTTGGAAGAGCAGGTCCCGGCCCTGCTCCATTCACCCCCTGTCGACTGCAGAGGGGACTGGGCTCAGTGCGCCACGCAGGGCTGCTTCCCATGGCACAATTACCATCCAGGTAGGATCCTGAGTGCTCCCAGGGCCAGGCGCCGCTCCCTGGGAACTAGAGCAGCAGCTCACTCTGGGCGGCAGACTTTGGCAGGCTCCAGTGCTTTGCAGCCAGCCGCCCCAGCTGCAGCCAAGGTAGCCCAGTAGCTGGGGCCCCAGGAGCCCCTCACTGTGGGGTGCAGAGGAACCAAGAGCAGAGGCTTATTAAACCTCTCTGGAGAAGTGGGGAGACCCTGGAACCAATATTTCCATGTAAATTTTCTGGAGCCAATCCAGGTGAGCAAGTCACAGCTGCCGGGGGGTGACTACAAACAATGGGGCAAGTTCCCCAGATGGAAGTGAGCAGCCCCCTGCCCTACCTTCCACAGACCCAGACTGGCAGGGGACAGCTGGACGTGTTTGGGACCATCCCTCGCTTTGGCATTGGGGTCCTGGAGGAAGTGGGAGTCAGGACTCCTGGGCTCTCTCCCTAGCTCTGGGAGGGGAGTTGGGGCTAATGGGTTAGAGCAAGGGGGGACTGGAGGTCAGGACTCCTGGGTTTTAGTCCCAGCTCCTCCACAGAATGTTTGTTTGACTTGAGTGAGTGGCTTATGGAGAGAGAATCTCCCGTCCTCCGCAGGTAACAGGTGGGGTGGGTGAGTGTGGTGGTTCCTGGCCTGGCGGTGAGGAGTGGAGCACAGGAGGAGGTGGAGCAGGGGTGTCCAATTTTCAGAAACTGGAAAGTTGGCAACCCTAGTAGGGACAGAAACCTTGTTCCTTGGCTTCTTTTCAGCACTTGTTGGCTGAGGCCAGTCAGTATTTTGCTGTTATTATTTATATAAAAGCACCCACCAGAGACCCCAGCGAAGGTCAGGGCCCCTTTGCGCTGGGTGCTGCAGACAGTAAGGGCTGATCTGCATGGGGAATTTGACCAGCAGAACTATACTGGTCCAAGTAACCCACTACAGCTATCCCAGGAAAACTCCCTAGGGGACACTCTATTCCAGTGTACAAGGGGCTTTGTCCAGTTTATCTTATGTCACTTTGAAAATGGTGTAAACTAACCCTGCCCAAGGCTCTCTCATTCCAGAAGAAGAGTGTCCCCAAGGGGAGTTAGCCCAGGATAACTGCAGTGAGTCAGTTACACTAATGTAGTTCTGCTGGTCCATTTCCCTATGCAGATGAACCCTTAGTGAGAGGCAACCCCTGCCCAGAAGAGTTCCCCATCTAAGCGAGGATTTTCAAACGCACCTGAGGGATTTAGAAGCACAAGGCAGTGGGCACAGTCAGGCACTTCTGATCCTAAATCCCGGAAGGACTTTGAAAATTGACCCCTTAGACAAGGCAGAATTATTATCCCCATTTCACAGATGGGGAGCTGATGCACAGAGAGATGAAGTGACAGGCCCAAGGACTCTGCAGCAGAGCTGGGACTTGAATCTCAATCTCCCAGATGCCTTAAGCTTGAGTCTGTTCTTTCCCCCTAACCATACAGTGTCTCTGGAAGGAGGGATTATTTGTACAGAAGGAAAGAGCTGGGCTAGGCTGTCTGGCTGGGACTGCTCATGGCAGGGCTAAGAACTGACAGAGCTCGGTGTGTCCCTGGCCTGGCTGGGAGTGAGCAGAAGTCTGTAGGCTCAGGGCAAAGTGACTGACCGTGCCCCCAATGAGCTGGAGGAGTTACCTGGGCAAAGACTCTTACAACAGGGGCTTGTGCAGCACTGGCCAATGGTGTCTCCTTGACACCCTGCTTTGAACTGCTCTGTGGTATCTCCCCAGACCTCACTCCACTCTCCCACTCACAGTTCAGTTCACGTTGGAAGTGAGTTTAGCTACCAATTGAATTAGGGCTTTCATTCTGAGTAAGTGTGTCCACACAAGAATGTAATGCAGTTTAAATAATCCACTTTAAATTCATACCTTTAGTTAATTCAGATTAATTTTCCTGAACAGCCTTGTGTAGAAAAAACCTTAAAGGCTCCAACAGCAGGAGGCAAATACAAAGAACCCAACACTGATCATTTCTAAAAGTCTCTTGTTTTTTAAGCCAATCTCATGATCTGGGTGGCCTGATTTCTTAGTTTTGAGCGCTAGGGGTGGCAAAGCTAAAGAAAAGCCAGCTGAGAGGGAGGAAGGAGGTGGGTTATTGTCTGCATGAACCTGCAGCAGAAGACTCCGATCAGAAAGAAGATGATTCTTTTTCCCCATGACACAATTAATTTTCTTAACTACCTGAAAGTTGAAAGCTGCCCCGCGTGCTATGGAAATGTGCCAGGGAGCTCAAAGCCCTGCAGAAAAGGGCTTCTCTGGATAGTTAAACACACTCACAACGGTTCAAAGAGCTTGAACTAGCAACAAAAAACAAAGGTACAAGAGGGAAAGAACGATTCCCAAATCCACCAGTGTCTGCAGCATGATCCAGAGACATCGCTCAGGTTCTGATTGTACCAGCAGCAGGGCCTCTGTCGCTCATTTGAAAGCTCACAACACAGCCAATTTTCCAGAGTTGGGCTCTCAGTTAGGCTCCTAAATGCAGTGGCTAGATTTTCCAAAGCACCCAGGACCCAGTAGCTGTCAATCACTGTTCTCAAATGAGAGTTTTTATCAGCTGTTGGGTGCTGGCACTTACAGAAACCTGGCCATCAGTCTAGAATTCCTGCCAAACATCAGCTCAAACCCAGACACCAAAGCAATGTAATTGCTTCATGCAGTGACTGCTTTCCAGGGAGCCAAATACTGACATGATGTTCTCTTGCATCCACATGGCTGCACTCTCTGGAGGAGGCTAACAAACAGTTTCACAAAGCCATAGCTTGTGACTAATACTTTTTGCCTGACATTTATATTTCATCACATCCCTACAATTAAACATGACATTAAACACATCTGAAAATTCAAAGGTGACCCTGACGCTGTTGTCAGTTCTCATGATTTCACAGCACATCTCATAATATTCACTGTTTTTCTTAAAGCCCCACTCCTGAGGTGCTGGGATTATGTGAAAATCTTGGGTTTTGTTGAAATATGTACATTTCTAGCCCTCCTGATTGTGAAGAACACCTGGAGAACCTGACCTCCAAAAGGTCAAACACCAGAAGTCCAATAAAAGCAAGCAAAATGCATAATTAAAAGAAACACCTCATGAATTCTTGAGTTAATTTGGGGATTTTGGGGAGCTGCCTCATGATTTTTGTACACTTTGGGTTGGCAATGGAATCTCTAAACAGAGCTGAGAGGACTTCGGAGTGAGTTGTCCATATTAAGAGTCAGGGGGTAGGAATATGGAGTTTGGGTTTTTTCCCCCAATTTTATTCAGAAGAAACTTGTTTTCCAAAAGAAAAACAAGTAGCATTTGCCCTAAGAATATTCTAGTGTCCTACAGCACTTCAGGTCACTGTGCATGGTCTAGCTGTGGCCCCAGAGAAGGTCTCTCACTTTCTTACTGCACAGCTGCTACAGTTGCTTCTGATTTCAGGAGGGTCTTTGATGTGGCTGGGCTGTGATGAGCACTGCATTTCAGCAATGGAGCATTAATGACATCTGTCCCGCTGCAGAGTGATCGCTGTGTATGTTGGCGTCTCTTCTCCCTGAGGCGGTGGATGCTTTAAGATAAAACACAGTAATGTTACTTTTCTACTAAGCCAGCTTAAAACCAGAGAAATGAAGCCAGAAAATGTCCATCTGATAGCACTGCTTTATGTACGTCAGGGGCAGTTCTAAGGGGCATCTAGGCTGGGAAACACTATCAGCCTCACTTCCTACATTAACCTATCTGAGGCATGCAGCTCAGATTTCCCCCTCCCCAGCCTTGGTCTGGCCCTTTTTTCGCCCCCGAGTTGGAAAGAGAGCTTTTGGGCAAAGTGCTGACTGGAAAGAGGCTTTGAGCTGGGATCAAAGAAAATGTTGTTAGGTAAATAAATGGAGTTGGATCTATGAACATACCTGTCTCTGTCATCACTTTCACCTTTCAATCTTACTATGCACAAGACCTAGATTATTGGCTAACTGCTTGGGTCAAAGGAGAACTGTGGCAGAGTGATGAATCACCGGCACGGCGCCTCCTGCTGGGCATCTTGGAAATTAGCTCTTCCAGCCCAGAGCACCTTCTGGAGGTCGGTGTCTCACCTGCTGCTGGCCCCCGTGTCCCTCCCGGACCCCGGTACCCTTTGTCCAGGGGTTCTGCCCACTGCAGCACACCCTCACTCTGGGTCTCCCCTCCCAGGGGAACCCCCAACCCCCTATCCTGACCTCACCTCACCTCAGTGAGGACTGCCAGTCATCATCTAGCCCTACTCCCTGGGGCAGACTGCAGTCTGTAAACCACTCATCATCGGCAAGAGGGGTTGGACCAGCTCTCTCTGTATATTTCTGAGCTGCCCCTCTGCAGCCCCAGTGCCTTTTGTGGGCCCTTAACTAGTCCTGCAGCCTGGGGTTTTGCTAGGCTGGAGCTCCCCAGCTCCCTCTGCCCTTCCCCAGCACTGCTCCACCTCAGGTACCCTGCTCAGCTCCTAGGCAGCCAGGTCCTTCTCTCTCAAAAGGCTAAAGAGAGTGTTTCCTGAGTGCCTGGCTCACAGCCCTTTTATAGGGCCAGCTGTGGCCTGATGGGGCGTGGCCTCAGCTGTGGCTGCTTCCCCAATCAGCCTTTCCCCAGCCACAGCCCTCTCCAGGGCTGCTTTTAACCCCTCCGCGCAGGAGCGGGGTGACTACCACGCTTCAAGAACCAATATGTATAATATTGAGAGGGTTAAACCAGCTTCGGAATTCACATGAGTCTCAAAAATTTCTGCAAGTAGTACTCTGTCCTACAGCCAATGACTACAAGCTCTAAGGGATAAATCAGCATTTGTTAGCATAGAATCATAGAAGACTAGGGTTGGAAGAGACCTCAGGACGTTATCCAGTCTAACCCCCTGCTCAAAGCAGGACCAATCCCCAACAAAATCATCCCAGACAGGGCTTTGTCAAGCCTCACCTTAAAAACCTCTAAGGATGGAGATTCCACCACCTCCCTAGGTCACCCATTCCAGTGCTTCACCACCCTGCTAGTGAAATAGTGTTTCCTAATATCCAACCTGGACCTCCCCCACTGCAACTTGAGACCATTGCTCCGTGTTCTGTCATCTATGAGAACAGCCGAGCTCCATCCTCTTTGGAACCCCACTAGAGGTAGCTGAAGGCTGCTATCAAATCCCCCCTCACTCTTCTCTTCTGCAGACTAAATAACCCCAGTTCCCTCAGCTCTCCTCGTAAGTCATGTACTCCAGCCCCCTAATCACTTTCATTGCCCTCTGCTGGACTCTCTCCAATTTGTCCACATCCTTTCGGGGGGGTGGGGGGGCAAAAACTGGATGCAATACTCCAGATTTGGCCTCACCGGTGCGAAAAAGAGGGGAATAATCACTTCCCTCAATCTGCTGGCAATATTCCTATTAATGCAGCTCAATATGCCATTATCCTTCTTGGCAACAAGAGCACACTGTTGACTCATATCCAGCTTCTCATCCACTGTAATCCCCAGGTCCTTTTCTGCATAACTGCTGCTTAGCCAGTCGGTCCCCAGCCTGTAGCAGTGCATGAGATTCTTCCGTCCTAAGTGCAGGACTCTGCACTTGTCCTTGTTGAACCTCATCAGATTTATTTTGGCCCAATCCTCCAATTTGTCTAGGTTCCTCTGGACCCTACCCCTACCCTCCAGCATGTCTATCTGTCTGCCCAGCTTAGTGTCATCTGCAAACTTGTAGAGGGTGCAATCCACGCCATCCTCCAGATCATTAATGCATAAGAACAGCCAAAGTAATTCTAGGAAAATCTCTGGAAAGTGAATGGAATTCCCTCTCTCTGAGATCACTGGAGTTGTTTGCCCCAAACTTTCAGGACAAGATCTACATAGTGATGAGACATGGTAATCAAATTTCATACTCTCTAGAATGGGTTTGTGGAGGTGTGTGTGAAAATAAGAGCAATGACAGAATGCTATCTTTAACCTTAACTCCGAGGAGACCAGCTATGCCATCATGATAGCAGCGCACAACTCTTCCCTTTGTGACACTGCTTTAAACACTCAATAAAATGATACATATGAAAAATAATAAAAATACTAGGACAGTGACCCAAACTCCTCCCATGGATCTTTAGAGGAGGAGAAATAAAAATCCAGGGTTATTGTTCATTGCCAATGTCAGCTGGAGTGTGGCTAAATAATTATCGTAAGGAAGCAATTGGGGGACAGAAGCTCTGTGTTAGCAGCTTTCCCTGCCACTAACATGATGCCCAGGGTGTGTGCACTACCGCATAGCTGCTGCTAGCAGTGTGAGACCTTGCACGCCTCACTGACACCTACATCGCATGGAGACCCATAGGGGGAAATCCTGCCCACATTGAAGTCACTGGGAAACTCCCAGGATTTCACCCATTGTCTGTCTTCCTTCCCCTTTGGGAGGCCCATGGTGGGGAGGGTTACCAGCGAGTGGCGCTGAGGCTTCACTGATAGGATCCATCTCACTAGAGCTGATTCCCACTTGGGTAACATTCCAGAGGTTTTCAAACCTGCCTGGGGGATTTGACTGTCCAGTTCCCAGGAGTCTGAATGGGAACTTTGAAACCTTGAACATCTCTGCCTTGGTTGTTTGTTTGACTGCAGAGGCTCGTGGGGAAAAGCCCCTTTATAGCCAGATAGATTTTCAGTCCATGGGGGTTTCTCCCCTATCACTGTGGTGTGGAGTTCGGGAAGGATGTTTTCCTCTTGCCTGGATGTTTGTCTGTGGTGGTCAGAGCCTGACTGGCCGGGCTAACAGCAGATGTGGGAGGCAGCTGCCTGCTCCTGGGACCTGGGTGGAGATCTGGGGCAGCAGCAGTGAGACCAGAGTAACAGACACAACCTGAATCCTGGGAATCCTGAGTAAATCCATGTTCCAAGCCCACGGGTCACTGCCGAGCTGGAACAGGCAAATGAATCGCTCTTTTCTATCACTTCACCTTGTCATGAATAAAAGCTGAGACTCACCCCAGAGCTTCCCGGCCAATTCACGGAGGCATCTGGGGAGAGAATGACAGTTACACATTGTCACTTGGGTGTAAATGTCTTTAAGGGAAGGCACCTCGCTGAGCATGAATTATAACCCCCCAGCTCCTACCTCTCCCCCAGCCAGGGCAGGGCTCCCCCATGGGCAGCACTGAGCATAATGGAGCCTGATCCTGAGCAGGGTCGCTAGGGGATACTGAAGCAGAAGGATTTAATGCGGCTGTTGAAGATGTTCAGTGGAAACTGTCTGACTGGGTTTCCACAGAGCTATTTTGTCAGAAACAGGGTCACCTTTTGGGAGGAAATTTCAACATGTTGTTCAAAAAATGAATGCCCCAAAACTGAACTATTTTGGCCAAAAGCAGATATATTCTGATTCAAATACCACCATGGTGGGACTTGTAGTTCAGTTGCCTCATGCTGATATTCTCCTCTATAGGTTGAACTGGCTGGCTGGACTTCATCTCCCATGATACACTGCAACCAGGGACTCCCATGATGTACTACATCCCTTCTCCAAGAGGGGAGAAAGTGGTGTATCATGGGAGAGCCAGAGGGCACAGCTCAAAGAGACCAGGAGCATGTGGCATCTGAACTACAGCTCCCATGAGGCTCACTTGCACCCAGCTCCCAGGGAAGGGGCTGGAACACTTTCTAATGGGAGCTTTCCCTGGAATGTGTTCTTTCCATGAAGGACAGGAAGTGGTAACACTTTGGCTCAGTCCCCTAAGCCATGGCAATGCAGGACTGGGGATTACAGGCAAAGGGGTGGGACGAAGGAACCTCAGGGACTCAGATGCATGAGCCCTGGGAGCCCGAGAACTTTTTCTCCTCATTCACTTTGATCACAGGCAGTTCGTTGTTGTAACTCTTGGCCAGACAGTCTGACCTGGGATCTGTCCAACCCCCATCAATTAACACATTTACCCCCAACTCCCGCCTTTCTCCCTCATGTGCAGGTGACCCCTGTAATCCCAATACTCTCCAAAAGCTCTTACATTCAATACGATCTTCAGGAGTGTTGCTGGTGTCGTGCTGGACTTGTTCCCTGTGGGGAGTAATAAGGACAGGGGGTATCAGTGACACCTCGTGCTCTCTTGGTCACCTTGGTGACACTGAGTCTGTTTTCAGAGATCCAGCTGTGAGGAGATTTCTTCCCATGGCTGGTTCTCCTGTTAGGACCTTACATCTCTATTCAGCTCACACTCAGGGGAAAGGCAGCAAACCCTACTTCTGGGTAATCAGAGAACATGGTGGCTTCACTATTTATGCAGGGAAAGTCTAATAAAATTGAGACTTGAACATCCTGTTCTACTTCAGCAAAATGGCCAAGAAACCAGCTAACCAAAACCCCACTAGGTCAGCATGGAGTTAAGATTCAGGGGGGAACCGAAAATCCCTGACATCTCAGGACAGAAGTTGAAGAGAACTTGGTCGTTTTCACAAAGTTAGAACTGGGTGACATTTATCCACAGAATTTTTTTTCATGAACAATAGTTTAACCAAAATCAAATGTTTGGCCAAAACCATCTTATTTAAAGAAATTTTCAATGAAAAAGTCTTAAACAAAATGCTCATTTTATTTTCTTTTGAATGAATATTTTTGTTTTTTTTTTCACTTTCAATTATTTTGTCAGAAAAACATTTTTTGTGAAAATTTTTGAACAAAATTGTTTATTTGAAATTTTTTCATTCAAATAAAACTGGAATTTTGGCCCAGGGCTGCTCACAATGTAGAAAGACGGAATGTTCATCGTTAAGGCTCAACTCTGCACAGTGTGAAAATGCAGCTTCAGACCCCACTTCTGGCCCAGTCGGCTAACCAGCTCCCACGTCCCAGGGGAGCAGGGTGGGGGTGTTTGGGGGAAAGACTGGTCATATGGCAGGAGGAGGGAGGGAGGAAATATTTGGGGAGAGGCAGCTAAGGAGCCCTATAGGATGGGGCACAGGAGGCAGGCAGGGAACATACACTGCTAAGAGTCGGGGTGAGTGCTCCCAGTACAGGGCCGGCTCCAGGCACCAGGCAACCAAGCACATGCTTGGGGAGGCACCTGGTAAGGGGCGGCCAATCTTGGGGTGGCGGAGGGCAGCGCGGCACGGCATTCCGCGGGGTGGCGGGGGTGCTTTGGCGGCGTGGCGCTCGGCGGGGGGGCGGCGCGGGGCGTGATGCAAGGGGGGGGTTCCGGCGGTGCGGCGCGGTGCTCGGCGGGGGGGGGGGGGTGGGCTCCTGCGGCACGGCGCTCGGCGGGGGGGGCGGCACAGGGCGTGGTGCTGGGGGGGTTCCGGCGGCGCGGTACTTGGTGGGGGGCAGGCTCCGGTGGCACGGCGCTTGGCGGGTGGGCGGCGCCGGGCGCGGCGCTGGGTGGGGGTTCCGGTGGTGTGGCGCTTGGCGGGGTGGGGTGGGCTCCGGTGGTGTGGCGCTCAGCGGGGGGGCAGCGCGGGGTGGGGCGCGGCGCTCGGCGGGGGGAGTCGGGGGGCGGCGCTTTTTTTTGCTGCTTGGGGCAGCAAAAAAGTTAGAGCCGGCCCTGTCCCAGTATCCAGGGTCTGTGTGTCATATCCCCTGTGCCCCCACCAGTTTTATTGGCAGAGTCGCTGCACTGAGAATCCAGGCTGGACTGGACACTGGCAGAGCCTGTAAACTGCCCTTAGTCTCCCCATGCACCTTTCCCTCTCTGTGTCCAGCTGGGAACCCACTGTGAGTGTTTTGGGGCAAGTCCATGTGTGGACACACTGAGCCTGGCACTAAACCAGATGCAGCTGATGGAGTTATAATTGGGTGTTAGCCACTGCAGCTGGATGGACTGGAGACCCTTGGTTCCCAGCCAGGCCTGGCCACTCCCAGCCCTGCCCCAGAAGAACAGACCCGGTTCTAGGGAACTGGCTGGTTCGGTTGGTGTCATTTTGTGGCTGACCAGCCCCAACACTCCCTGAATGTGAAGCACTTTCAACACGTTCACTCTGCTGCCAGTGAATTCGATGGGAACACCCCACTCTGGCAAACCCCTTCCTGAAAGCGTCTCCTCCTAACCCCCAGATCCCACCACAACCAGGGAGTTCATCCTTCCCTGGCCTTTTCAAAAATTCCTGCAGAACAGACTGAAACCCCCAGCATCAGGAGAGCTGAGCTACTCAGCTGCCATCCCTTCCGGGAGGCAGACATAAGGGACCCAGAAAGGAAATGAGACGGGAGAGGGAATAATCTCCTCCTACCTTTGTTCCCTTGGTAGAGACGCAACTGGAAGCAGTGAGACAATGTGGTCAGAGATGAGGACACGTTTTCTCGTGGGCAGAGAGAGACAGAGAGATGGAAACTGAGCGATATGGCCCAAATTTGTCATCATATTAACACAGAGACTGTCCCCATAGCCCAGCCCAGCTCTCTCCTCCACCAGCCCCACTGACTGCCCCTGGGAGTGGTGTGGCCAAGTCTGATGATTTTAGTTGCAATCTCATGGCATTTCATGTTCTACGTAAAGCCCCAGGTCTGAGAGTCAGGGGCTTCACTGAGAATCTCAGCTTCCATTAAAAAAAAAAGTGTAAATTTATAACCCCCGTGTTTGGGGAGAAAAGTCTGAAAATGTGACCTGAGAGACCCCTCAAAGATCAGATCCCCCAGGCAAACACAAAGACCCCACACTGGTGACTTGTTGGAAATCCCATGAGTTTTATGCCAATCTCAAGATTGTTGGGGTGATTCGAGTGCTGTGAAAGCTTGGGGCTGGGGACGCTGTGTGAGGAAAGGTTGGCAGGGCAGAGCTGTGTCCAGAGCTCTATTTTCAGAGCTGTTAGGTCCTGATTCAGGAAAGCACTTACACACAGGAACAGGTGTACAGGCCCTTCCTGACTAGCGGATGCCTTCCTGAACTGCAGCGATAGTGATCTGTGTGTCGATATTCCATCCAGACACATGCTCCTGGCTGAGTCCTAGATTATAACCATCTATGGGGCAAGGATTGTCCCCTTCATTACTGATCTGTGCAGTCCTGGCACAGTGGAGGTCTGATTCCTGATTGGGGCTCCAGGGCACTACAGTAACATACCTAATAAATAATGTACAGCGCCTAGCACAATGGGGCTCTGATCCCTAACTGGGGCTCCAGGGTGCTACTGCAATAGAAATAATATAATCACAATGATAATCCCTTTCATCATCTCTTTGATTTTTCTCTTTAGCCAGCCTCCCAAAAACACAATTTCACTGTGTCTTTGATCATCTCTCTCCCCCATCCCAGCTGACACACTGGGTACAGGAGATCAAAGGGGGTGTCTCTGCCACGTCTGTCTGTAGATTTGCTAACATGGCTTGGCCTCACTCTCATACCCACCTTTCTTTCCCAGCAGATAAAGAACCACAGCCAGAACCACGACAGCAGGGATTGTAATTCCCAATAGCAGGTTTAGATCCAGCCCTAGGAAAGAACCTCGCTGTGAATGGCCTCTCCAAGCAGCCACCGGCAAGTCCCTACTGGCTGGAGCTGGCCGAGCCCTGTGGTAAGTGACCCCTAATGTCCTCATGAACATACCCAAGGAGCTCACCCCATGGTTATCTGCAGGGTGACATTATTGGCTGTTCTTTGTGAGTAAAGTTTGTTGACATTTTTCCAAAAAAAATTTTTTGCCAAACTTTTTTTTTTAAATCAAAACACAGTTTAACTGAAATCAGAAACTTTCCCCTAAACAATTCACATGCAAGGACCATCTTAGTCTTTCCACAAACATTATTTTGCAATGAAAGACAGAATTTAGTTTAGTTTTGAATTGACAGTTTTGTCTCATTTTGGTTCCAAAACCCCCCAGGAAAGGAAACTGTCTACTCAAAATGAGGCCAAATGAAAAATGTGTGTTGAGCTTCATGAATATTTTTTTATCAAAACACTGAAATTTCCCATCACGAGTTCTGAATGAAATAGTTTTCTTCACAATTTTCTGTGGCAACAAATCTGGATTTCCCCCCAGCTCTAAGGGTGAGCTCCTCAAGCCAGGAAACATCCCTATGGGAACTGCCCTGCTTCAGGGAAGTATCACTATTCAGGAAAGCACCAAGGTACAAACTTAACTTCAAACAACCATTTTAAGGACTGTAGCAGGTGCTTAAAGTTAAGCACATACATAGGTGCTGTCCTGGATAGGGTTGGACTGGAGCACACACTTGAGAGCTTTCCTGAGTGAGGGCCAGAGATCTGTACAGCATGCAGAGACGTGTGCAGAGCTGGTCTACAAATACCCAGCGGAAGAGTTTTCTATCAGAAAAGGCTGTTTCTTCAAAATCAAAGCCTTTTGACACGGCTCTTCAGTCTTTCAGAATCAAAATGTTGCTGAATTTCTGTTCCTTGAAAAATCTGAAATTTTGACTTTTCATCCTGATTCAGGATTTCTCACAGGACAGAAATGCCGTGTTCCCAGCAGCTCTTGAGGCACAGCTAACATTAGTGTCACCCTGGCAGGAGTCACTAGGTCATGCTATTACTAAACCATTTTTCCTTGCCATACAAGCGCTGCACTCAGCCTTTGCAGGCATACCCCTTGGGTGTTGGTCTGTTGATGCAGGTGCTTTGGGGGCAGCTGGGGCAAACAGTCAGTTCCTGGGACACGGTTGCTGCCTGGGAACTGGGCACTGGTGCTGGGATGAGATTCCTTAAAGAGGGGTTTGCCTGCATGCTGTTTGTGACACCTCTGTTCCAGGACTGGAGCACAGAGCGTAAATAACTAATTACACAGAGAGACAGAACTTGTGAGCCCAGGTGTGATGATGCCTCTGGTGCCTCCTGTCAGAACAACAACAAATACAGTGAATGCAGAGGGAGGAAATAATTCACTGACTGCCGGTTTAGCAGAGGAGGTCAGTGAACTCCTGAGGAAACTCTTTCCCATCAGAAGGGTTTGGGATTTCCCCTTTGAAAGAGCCATTTTCCTGCCCTGCAACAATGTTGTCCAGCTCAGCAATGCTGGTTAAAGCCTGGGAGAGCTGCAGGAGGAATGTGCCGCACTGGACGAGCCTGTCACCCTGTTTTGTCATTGTGTGTTTCCTCTGCATCCATCGCCACAGCGATCACACTCAGACTGGGGGTTGCCCAGTCCAGGACCCACCGTCTCCTAAATAGAGCCTCCAAAATAAAGAAACACTTCAGAAGCATTTACCTTGTGAGGAGGAACCCCCGACACCACCACTGCTGGAGTCATCACCTAGGTAATAAATACCAAAGAGACATCGTCACGGCGATTACACTCAGACTGGGTTTTGCCCAGCTCAGGCTCCACTTTTCCCTAAATAGAGACCCCAGAATAAAGAAATGCCTCAGAAGCATTTACCTTGTGGGGAGGAACCCCCGACACCACCACTGCTGGAGTTATCACCTAGGCAATAAATACACAAGAGATCAGAGCACAGCATGGCCCCACTCCAGGCCCATACGCTGCCCTAGCACAACTACACCATGGGCAGTAACTGGCTGGTGGCCGTGCTGCTGAATGGGGCCTGGGGTTAGAGTGGCTCACAAACTGAATCTGAGTCAGCAGTGAGATGTAGTTGTGAAAAGGGCTAATGTTGTATGTAGGACACGGGAGGTCATTGTCCCGCTCTGCTCTGCACTGGTGAGGCCTCAGCTGGAGTACAAGGTCCAGTTCTGGGTGTGACACTTTAGGAAAGTTGTGGACAAATTGGAGAGTCTGGAGAAGAGCAACAAAAATGATCAAAGGTTTAGAAAACCTGACCTAGGAAGAAAGGTTAAAAACACTGGTCATGTTTAATCTTGAGAAAAGAAGACTGAGGAGAGACCTGATAACAGTCTCCAAATACATTTAGCGCTGTTATAAAGAGGATGGAGATCAATTGTTCTCAGTGCCCACTCCAGGTAGGACAAGAAGTAATGGACTTAATCTGCAGCAAGGGAGGTTTAGGTTCAATAGAAGGAAAAACTTTCTAATGACAATGGAAGTTAAGCTCTGGAACATTCATCCAAGGCAGGTTGTGGAATCCCCATTGTCAGAGTTTATTAAGAACAGGTTGGACAAACCCCCTGTCAGGGATGGTCTAGGTTTACTTGGTGCTGCCTCAGTGCTGGGGACTGGTCTCGATGACTTCTTAAGGTCCCTTCCAGCCTGACATTTCTATGATGTTCCCATCTCCCAGCTGCCAGGGCTGAGCCATCCGAGCTGAGAAGGGTGAAACACGGGGCGGGAGGTAGGGGCAGTTTCCTGTGACAAGCTTTGAACAAAGATGTTTTATTAGAAATTTTTAATTTCAGGTTTTGAAAATGGATGAATTTCAGCATTTGTATTTTCAGGGGGTTTTCATGTAATTGTTCTCACTGTGCCATGAACTCCTCTTTCCCTGAGTTGCTGGGCAGGGCTGAGATGGGACACACACACACACACACACACACACACGCCTTACCAGTGACACTTAGGTGCTGGGCAGGGCTGAGCTGCGATCTGATCACCCGGTTGTTGCTGTCCTTGATCTCGTACCCACAGGAATAATTCCCGGTGCTACCCCCAGACACCACATGGTCAAAGTCGTAGGTGAGTTTTCGCAATATGCCCCTCCGGGATGAAACCTCCTTCCCGTCCTTACAGAAGATGATGCGGGTAGCCGGGGCCCTGGAGAACACAGAGCACTGGAGCCGCACGGAGTCCCCTGGCCGGGCAGACATCTGGCTCAGGTAGAGGATGGGGCCCCGGAGAGTGCCTGGGAAGGGGAATGGTTCAGAACTGTCAGTGATGCCCAGCGCTGTGGGTGGGGCAGGAGGTAAACGGAAGGCGGATCTGTGCCATGTCTCACATGGAGGCTCTGATTACAGCCAGCTGGGCCGATGTGGGGACGAGCTCTCTCTGGTGACCGGAAGCTTTATTAAGTGGGTTAATTTGGGTTGTATAAGAGCTTAAGGGCTCGGCTGGGCTGGGTTCCCATTGTCTGGCGCTGCGCACTCTCCTAGAACAAAAGGCCCCAGTGCGGACACCCCACTGATGCAGTCAGGGCAGTACAGCCAGGAGAGAGGTGAGGGGCTGGAAGCTGGGGCCATGGGAAGGTAAATACCTTGGGGTTAAAGCCGTGGAGTTCTCTGCTTACCAGGGCCAGTGCCCAGGTGTGGGATGGGTTGTGGACATGACTCTATCACCCACGTGTCACACTGGCCCCTGGACAGAGCAGAGCTGACAGGCAACACGGCTGGAAGGGGATGG
>NC_088807.1:12915446-12916552 GCF_011386835.1 Chrysemys picta bellii
CCAAAGATTAAACTGAAAACCCTGGGCTTAGCAGGCCGTTGATTTGATGGAGGGAGGGGGAAGCAAATGAATACAGAGCAAATCTATTTTTTACATCTTAAGACGACGGTGCAGCGTGACTGATAGCCCTCGGCATCTTTCTGGGTGCTTGGCAGCAAATACGGGGCGGTGTATGATGATGGTCTTCAGGCCTATTGCACAATCGGCTGCTCAGGGAAGACTCTGCTAACGTACGATGACCCGACTTGTAATAGGACGGCTAACAGTCGTAATACACCATTTACTGCCAAAAGGCAAGCCCCACGGCTGCCAGCACCCAGATCGCCGATGAAGGCTACCAGTCTACTGCACCGTTCTACCGCCAAAAGGCAGTTAGCAGCTGCTTGCTGTGTAGCAATGCAGTCCCACGTCTTGCCGGCACCCAGAGGACATATGGTGATGGTGAGCTCAGCTGAGCTGAGCGGGGCTCCATGTTGTCTGCACAGGTAACCCAGGTAACCCAGGTAAAAAGGCGCGAATCTATTGTCTGCCGTTGCTGTGACTGGGGAGGGAGGGGCCTGACGACATGTACCCAGAACCGCCCGCGACACTGTTTTGCATCATCCGGGCATTGGGATCTCAACCCAGAATTCCAAGGGGCGGCAGAGACTGCGGTAACTGTGGATAGCTATGGGATAGCTACCCATAGTGCAATGCTCCGGAAGTCGACGCTAGCCTCGTACTGTGGACGCGGTCCGCCGACTAGAGCACCTACAGCATTTTATTGTGTGGACACACACAATCGGCTGTATACAACCGATTTCAATAAAACCGGCTTCTATAAATTCGAACTAATTTCGTAGTGTAGTAGACATACCCTTAGACTCCATCTTCATATTGCTCTTCTCCTTCCCAGAACTCCTGCTCTGCTCCTCAGACCTGACTGTCCTCAGCTCTGCAGGCAGAGGGGAAGGGGCATCATGGGAACACACACGCCCCATTCCAGACACCACATGGCATCCACAGGGCTACCAAACCATGTCACCTTGTGCCAAAAACCACACCCCACCCCAAGGGAGCAAAATGCCTTTGTGAGTCCAGCACACACATACACACCAAGCCAAGCC